>NW_017307081.1:41064-67233 GCF_000935625.1 Nanorana parkeri
AAAAAATTTAAAAAGAAAAATAAAAAAAAAAATGTTTTTTTTTTTTAAAAATAGAGAAAATAAAGGAAAAAAAAAAAATCATACCGCAAGTGAAACGTGCGTTTCACTAAACGGAAAAACCCGCAAAAAAAATGTGAAAATAGCGAGCTGAAAAAATACGCTCAGGTGTGAACCCAGCCTAACAGTTATGAATTACTCCCTAATACCTGATGGATTAGCTCTACCCTGATTCAAGATGGCTGCCAAAACCTTTGAAAAAATCTACTAATTGTGTTAAAATAAAACCTCCTATCCTTTACAGCCAATAAAGGAGCCATATTAGCCGTTATTTGGATTGCATTTGCCATGGCGGTACTGTACATGGAAAGTTCAGTTAAGAGCTAAATAACTATTACCATTGGCATGCCTTGAATGTAGCTATTGCAGTTTACCAATCCCTAACTGTGATGACTGCATGATTTTTTTCCTTAAAAGAGAACTATGGGGTAAGTGTTTTTCCCCATAGTTCCCTTTAGGGTCACATACACTAACCTCCTCCCGTGACCCAAAGCTCAGTATATTGCAAACTATTGCCAGCGATATACTGAGAGCGCTGCAGCCGGGACGGATCCTGACAATACTGTTAAGATTCACCCAGCTGCATGAGTGACAGCTGGTTCTGCCTATCTATAGGCAGAGGCAGCTGTGCCCGCCCCCTCCCCTGTCCGTTCCTCTACTCAGCTCTGGAGGATCGGAGAGGGGGGAAATCCCTGCGGGGAGCGGTCACTGACAGCCACCGCTCTCTGCAGGGAAATGATCAGAGAGTGAGCGAGGGACAGTATGGGGTCTATTCACAAAGCTGCTGAAGGATCTAGCCGTAGCTTCGGCCGATCCTTCGGCTAGCTTCGGCCCCAGGACCCCTTCGGTTCAGTAGAATCGAAGGAGTGCTGTACGGGCTATTCGCTATAGCCCGTACAGCTCCCGAACGTGGCCGAGCGGCTCAGTCGAGCCGAAAGCTAATAATCGTACGATCGCGGGATTTCCCGCGATTATCGTACAATTATCGTAAGGTGTGTGGGGACCTTAAGGAATGATCAGCTGCATTTTATTACAATTTAGCCTTGGGTTGGCATGTGTGGTGGGTAAAGGTCCCCACATATAAAGGTCCCCACGATAATCGTACGATAATCGCGGGAAATCCCGCGATCGTACGATTATCGTAAGGTGTGTGGAAGCCGTGCGACCTCTACTACTGTAAGGTTGCACGACTTTTAACTTACGGGCATGTTCGAAAACCCGCCGAGCATCGTACCATGTTCGGCGGGTTTGTGGCATGTTCGTGCGATAACAGCCGTACGGGCCGGTGTGCGCAAGCGCACACTGCCCGTTCGGCATTGCAGTCATTGGAAGCCCGCCCCTCCGGGGGCGTGGCTTGCGATCATCGCAAGTACGATCTGCCTATCCAAGATAGGCAGATCGTACGTTTTTTTAAGTACCTTACAACCATCGCAAGACAAAAGTCTTGCGATGGTTGTAAGGTGTGTGCCCAGCCTAATGGTCATCATTCCAAATAAGTGCAGCGGTGATGGGTGGAGGTGGAGCTGGGAAGCATGTTTTGAGTTAGCTAACCCTAAAGTAATAGGGGGGATTGTTATTGTAACAAATACATTGCAGAACGTGATGACTCAGGAACCACAGACCGCTGCAGCAGAGGGGACACAAGTCTGGAAGGACCAGTCTAAGAGCAAGCCAGCTCGGAAGATTGGGTGAGTAAAACTTTGTTATTTTCATCCCCAGACCAAAATGAGCAGTAAACCCTTGCAGTGCAGGTAGCCCCAATGCAAGGGTTAATAAAAATGTTCTTCTTTAATGTTTCCAGAACATTCTGTTCTTTTCTTTTTACCTGCAAATACTCTGCGAGGGAATTTTATTTCAAAAGCCTTCTTAAAGCCAAATAAATATAATTATAATAAAAAGAGGAACAAGTAGAAATGTATTATTTGTGCTCATTGGGAACAGCTATGTCAATTTGTCAATTGTTTTGCTGTTCTCCTAATCTACAGACATGTGCAGCGTCTGGAAGAGGATGTTCTTGCAGTCACATGTTAGCCCAGACAATGTATCCTCGTGCAGGGAGCTCAACCTAATTCTTCCTTGCTTTACTTTCATAAGCAGCACAATAAATCCACAAGGGTTTACAGCGAACACTGGTCTACATAGAAAACAAGCTACAACACACAATGTAATAGTTAATTGTTTAAAAAAAAAAACCAATGATATTTTCAAATGAGCAAATTTGACAGCAGGTGATAATACAGAATAGCATTTGTACTGTAAGATTCATGCAGAGAGGCAAAAATAAGTAGTCACGTTAATGGCAGTAAATTATGGCAATAACAGTTTTCAGCCTTTCTTCAATTAGTGACCTTCATCATTAAAGCGTGTGTGTTTTTCTTTCTTTTCACACCTTTTCTATCCAAGTGTCTGTTTTAAAAAAAATCTGATTCTGCAGAAAGAAGGCAAAACATTAATTAGTGAATATTTATAGCTGAACCCTGGGAGAAAATAAAATAATACTCTTGTAGTGGGGCTCCCCCTGCACTGCAAGGGTAAAATGCTGATGTTTGCCTGGGGTACCATTAAAAAAGTAGTTTTACTTACCTTATCCTTTGCTCCCACAGGCTTCCTTCTCTTTATGCAACTGGTCCCCCAAAGTCTCTTTAATTTAGTGTGGCTGTCACATTTGAAGTAATCATGTACAAGGCAGGACCAGCAGTCCTGCATGGAAAGTAAGGAAGCTGCGGGCCTGCCCACAACCCAGAGCATCAGAGGGAAGAGGAGGGTGCTAGATGGCGGGGGGCTTGAGGGATAAGGCAAGTAAAAGTGTTTTTTTAATTCAATCTCTGTGTATTACATACATACATGAACATTAAAAGGTAAAACAGCAGAATCAGATGGTAACAGAAGGTAAGGCATTCATTATCATAAACAGCAAACTCATGAACTTATACCATGTACAACATGAGTCACACCTAGCCAATATAGAGAAAAATCGTATAAGGCAAATTACCAAACCTCCTTTAATAGAAAGATTACTGTGAAGGCGGGAACAAAGAGAGAAAAAAGAAAAGTAGAAAAAAGGAAAGCCAGAAAGTACGAGGAAAGGTGGGGAAGAGGATCCTCAGTCAGCTCCGACGAGGCCTTTCATTGCAACCACTATATCCATAGGCATTTATATGTGATGCCATTATAACGCTCACCCCTGAAGGAGCCGTCATAATAACCCGGGTCATCACTAGTTGTATATGGGTTTTGGTCTTCAGCTTCCCCATGATTTCCACTTCTGTCTTTGAGAGATTTTTTGAGATGAAGTTGGGCTGTCGGTAGAGGAGAAAACGTTAAGATCAGAATTGGTCTCATCTGAAGGAAGGAAGATCACGGCTTCAAATAGTGCGAGGAAGGAGTTTTATTCTACAAGAAGCCATTTGAGACCCAAGGGTCTGAACACGGAGGTGATAGGCTTATTTATCGGAGCACTGGTGTTTTTTATGAGCACTGCAGCAAAAGATGCACAAGAAATTACAAGAGTGGGCAGAGTGACGCACAAAGAAAGACCAAGAAAACACACTTTTTTTTTCTTCCATACATTAAAGGAGAACTATGGGGTTAAGGCTTTTCCCCATAGTTCTCCTTAGGGTAACGGGAGGACACAAACTAGCGTCCTCCCGTCACCCTAGGCTCAGTATACCACGAGCTGCAGCTCGCGGTATACTGAGACGCCGCAGTATACCGCGAGCTGCTGCTCGCTGTATACTGAGACGCCGCAGCTGAAGCGGATCCCGACAATTATGCCGGGATCCGCCCAGCTGCGTGACTAACAGCTGGCACTGCCTATCTAGAGGCAGAGCCAGCTGTACCCGACCCCTCCCCCGTCCGTTCCGCCAGTCAGCGCTGGTGGATCGGAGCGGGGAGGGGGGAATCCAGCCCCTCCCCTGTCACGGCAGAGAGCCGTGACAGGATCGAGAGGTGAGCGAATGCCGGTATGTGTTCGCTCACCTCCCGATCTACTGAGTCGACCTGTGACAGTCTCATTGTCACAGGTCGGCTAGAACTATGAGGTGAGTGAAAAGCTCTCACCTCATAGTTCTCCTTTAAGACTTGAGAAAGTTGTCTGCGTTTAATGATTTCATGTACACTTTGTTTCAATTATGTGTTTTACACACTGACACAGGACGTTTGCTACTTTATTAGTCACTTTTGAGACTTTTTTTTATAGACAATCACCTTTGATTTACACAAACAGTTAATAATAAGATTAAATTTGAAAAATATTTTTCACAATAGTATTGTTCACTGTAATATTTGGTTTTTGCACATATTATTTGTTTACTGTGTTGGGTGACAGCACCGCTTCACATATTTGAATGATATTAATGCAGGCTCATGCAGCCAATTTAAGTGAGCAGCTGTAAGGAGGAATGCCCAGTTTTCTAAGAGTAATCGAGCGCAGAAGTCTCTATGGATAGATTCCAGCTAGGCTGAGTACAGCCCCGACAATCACTAAATGTCTAGTAGCCACCTCACAAAAGTTGATAGGGGCTACACCATGTTCATCTGAACTCCAATAAAGACGGTATAATAATGTGAACCTCTGGTATGCTGGTGGCTTATTCTATTATACCGTATATGCATAGGCAAACACATCTTGCCTAGAACCAGTCGCGTCACAAGGCGCGCACCTGGGTACCACCATTGAAGGGGTGACACCAAAATGACTGACAGTCACCCCCTATGAAAAGTCGGGCACTCGTTCAGGGACCGAGAGCCCGACAGCGTCAGGAAAGAGGAGGGGACCCAGCAGCATACCTCATCCTGCCGGGTGAACGTCCCCTCCTCTCTCTGCATCCATCGACAACATGGCCGCCGGCAGGCGTCAATAAGCCGACCTTGCATGCGTGGTGACATCACAGTGGGTTGTCACACAGCCTCGGGACGCCCCTGCCTAGAACACAACTATAAAGAAGAAAATTCAGATGAGGGCCCTGAGAGAGAATGTAAAAGTCCTTTTTAATGCCACCCTAGTCAAAAACTAGCTTTTAACCCTTGCAGTGTTGGGGGATCCATACTGCACGGGTAGTTTTTAATTTCTCTGGAGTTCAGATAGAATACAATAGACTAGTGCGGGGGAAGGGGGGATCAAGATTTTGTTCTTGTTCAGCCGGCGGAGCTGGCAGTGCATGGTCAGCCCTACAAATGTGCATTGCGTAGAGAGTTGAAATCAAGAAGAGCACAATAAAAATAAATTGAAATTAATTTAAAAAAGCTGGGGTCCTGAAGGCTTTAAAGTGTGGCCTGCATTGCATGAATGGGCTGCAAAATGCAGCCCGCAGGGTTGACTAGCATTGCAGTATACAGTATAGTGGCAAGTAGATATCATTATAAATGTCTCCCATAGTAGTTAACAAAATGTCAGATTTCAGGTAAATTCTCATTGGTTGATCAAGGCTACTTTATGCTGCTAGCTATTTTGCCAAATAACCCTGTACATCAAATAATAATAAGCAAACACCTGAGCCCAAACTACTGAACCTTGATTTACTGAATGATGGCTATAATTTGGTGACTGATTTTTATATCTGCATTTTTTGCACACATTGATATCCGTGTGAGCATCTTCACAGAATGAATAATACATGTCCGACATCACTGCAGACCTGCAATGGCTTTTTTAAATACAGCTCTGTATGCTTCACTGTTTTCATTGTATTAAATCACAAGGCAGCTTTCATTTTTAGAAGTAAGAACATTGATATGCTGTGAAACGTGACCATTTCATTATACTAAATGGTATTAGTTCTCACAATTAGTTTTTTACCCGTATACACAATTAGAACACCTCCACCAACTTGTATGACGTGTATTCCCTTATACATCATTGAAATCATCCATTTCCGATTGCAAACTAAGAGGTGTGTGAACTGAAAAACAACTTGTACTTAATGCAGTGTGGGTTACTTAACAGGAAGAGGAGCATCAGCAGAACATAAGCAGAACATCTTGTCCTGGGTAATGTGGATCAAGAAGGTGTAATATAATGCCCTAAATTCAGAGGCTGTCTATGTACTCATCTGGATCAAATATTTAAAGCTAAAATTTTACTTGCTTATATTTTGCCTTTCCTGGTTTCTCCTTTTTCCTCTCAACATGCTAATTATATTATATTAATTTTTTTAATTTTATTACATTACATACTTTATTTTATACCCAGTGACATCATCACTGGCTCTCCAAGTGTTTCTATGCAATACAGGCAGGGCTGGATTTACTCTCTCTGCTGCCCCAAGACCAGGTACCTCAATGCGCCCCCCTACCTGCCAACCCCCCCATGGAGAATGGCAGACCTGCAGGCTGCATATAAGTGATCTCGGTGACATCGCCTGGGATCACTTGTACAAAACAAGCGGCGGCTTCCGCACTGTACAATTAGCTCTGCTTGCCCAAAGCAAGGCTAAATGTAGAAAACAACTACTCACCCGGAACTGCATGCCCCAGGCATCGAGAGATAGGAATTCCACACCCCTGCTGCCCCTCTACTCCCTGCTGCCCCTAGGCCGGGCCTTGGTTGGCCTTGTGGGAAATCTGGCCCTGAATACAGGCAAATCATATGATGGTGGGAGAGGCTAGCAAGGTCCTGTGCATAACTTCTAAAAACATCACAGCATTCTATCTCAGTACTACTCCGAAAAACCTTTAGCCCTGATGCAAGCAGTGGGCTGTATGTTATGCAAATATCAAAATACTCTGATAGGTGGGTGTCAGTTACTAATATTTACATGTATGTTCTGCATACTAAAAATCATATTGTCATCAGTCCAAGTTTTGCTATATACACTTACGCATTACTTTATCAAGAACCCAAAGGGGATTTTTGGGCGCCTTCATAGGCTGGAGGGGGGGAGTCCTGAAACTATCTAAACAGATTAGGTTAAAGGAGTTGTAAAGTCCCAGCATACACTATCCTGTTATGACAGCAGCATTGTAATAGGAATGCACACCACAGTTGTTTTTATTCATGCAATCAAAGCTTACACGAAAAATAATTTTTATGTAGTGAGTGCTGCCTTCCGTCTGCCCATCACTTTCAACAACTTCCTGGATTCCCAGTGTGCCTTGTGTCTCTTTCCCTGCTGCTTGATGTGATACAAACTCGATTTCTCAAGACTACATATTCCATCATGCATCACTTCCAGCAAGCAAAGGTAATGTTACATTGTTCAGATGTTGACTTATAGTTCAGACCACAGGCTTAGTTAGCGTGATGACACAGTTCACATTCACAGGGCTGAGTGAAATTGTGTCAGTTACTGAGGAAGTACATCCTATGGACATCTTCAAGAAGTACATTTACAAATGTCTAAATTGATAAGGTTATTAGGAGTGGGATAGAATTTATGGAAATTCAATATAGAAATAAATGATTCTTTTTAGTTTTTGATCATAAATGCCCTTTAAGTACAGTGCTTTTTAGGCATACAGCACTGTGTTCATCAGACATTGACAAAGCATATAAAGAGCTTTGGACAACTTCGTTGAAGCATCTTTTAACTTAAGTCTTGCGTAATTTTGAATTAAAATTATATAAATAAATATGGGGTGCACCACTGCTGAGTGGAATTCTATTTACTTATCTATTTATTTATTCTAATTAGTATATTTAGAACAAGAGATTAGCAATGGCAGCCTTCCTATTTCTTTCAGTACAAATTTTCCCTAAAGAAGGTGAGAAATTGATTACAATATTTAACCCCTATTCACACCTGCATAATCTGTTGTGTGCTTCCCAAAGTTCGACACCATGGGGTTGATTTACTAACCTTATAAACACGCCACGAACAAGTATACACCTCTGTAGTGTGTTCCCTCCCAGCATGATCTATGGGTGGAATCTAAACACCTTTGTAGTGTGTACACACCCAGCAGGTGTGTTGTGCAAAGCCCTGCATGAATTGCAAGGTGATGTTGTGTAAATTAGCTCTACATTGTGTTGCTTGCGTTGATGAATGCAGGAATGTAAATGCATGAGCTAACCATTTTTGTCTAAACTGTGAAGCAGCATTATATATGCATCATGTGCATGATTTTTCCATATATGGCATTAGTGGAAATATGCTTTTAGAGACTTTTTGGTTGATAAATACGTTTTGCTGTGTAAACATCACACGCACCTAGTGCGTGCGTGTGTTTAGGTTAGTAAATCACCCCCCATGTATCATGAAGATTCCCATTATATTCAATGGTGCCTGTCTCGCACCTGAGCATCATGTTGCTGCCTATTGCACCTATTTTCAGGCAGAATTACACATTTCTGACCCCATAGATTTCAATAGGACAGCTTAACCCCTTCATGACTGAGCTAGTTTTCAGGTTCTGTTCATAAATGACTGACACATTTTTTACATTTTTGCTATGTGATTCTTCCACAGCAGTAATATACTTTCTTACTAAATGTACCCACACATATTATATATTGTTTTTTAGAGGACAGATAGGGCTATATAATTATATCACATATGTGTACCTAACCCCTCACTTAGTTTGAATAAAAAAAAAAAAATGAGGAAAAAAACTAGAAGAAAACACTTTTTTCACAAGTTTTGATTATTTTTTTTTTTTTTTAGAATTTTTTTATATTAATTATAGTATAAAAAATATATTTATATATAATTTATATTTTCCTAATTTTGTTTTACACTTTATTTTAATTTTTTTACACTTTGTAAAAAAAATAAAAATAAAATAAAAAAACTTTTTTTTTTCTTGTCAGTTTATATCAAGCAATCACTATGACAGCTTGATAAATTAACTTTTTTATTTTATTTTTGGCTATTAGGCTGATCCAAACTTAGGAACAGCTAATAATAACCTTAGAGACTGATCCTGACTTTAGTCAGATTCAGATCTCACTAAAAGCTCTTTGATCGTGCCTAGACGATCAGAAATGATACATTTCACTCAAAAGAGATACATTGTATTCTTTCAGTGAAATGTATCTAAACATCGGGCTCTTGAACTGTCAAAACAAATAGCAGAGAGGTGAGGTGAGTCACTGCTGCCTCTCTGCTATTTTGAGCTGTCAAATACGGGATCGCAAATTGCGGTCCTCTATTTGCATGTAACGGCTTCATTCTTTCATTAATGAAAGGAAGAAGCTTTTACAAAAAGCTTAATTATTTCATTAATTAATGCCTCAATACTGAGACATTAATGAATGACTGTTAAATGCTGAGAATCAGCAAATACCGGCATTACAAAGCCTGATATAACTCGTCACGTACAGTGTACGTGGCCAGTCATATAGGCACAAAGTGACAAGACGTACACTGTACGTCTCCCGTCACGAAGGGGTTAAACACATGTGACACAAGCATTTTAACATTTAAAGGGTTATTCACAAAGCTGCCAAAGGCAGCCGAGTGAATAACCCAGCCGAAGTGAATTAAGCCGGATAACGTTCGGCTATTCACTCCGGCTTACTACGCTGATTTCAGGTTTACATTGGCTGAAATCAGCCGTACATCGGCTGTACTTTGGTCAGCTGAACATGCTCTGCATATTCGGCTGAGCCGAAGTGCAGAAGGACTTTGACTCAGCGAATCCATCATCTGGATCAGCTGAGCCGGCATTCGGCTCGCCTATTCTACTCGGTACCTCTGTGGTACCAAGCAGAATAGAAAATAGTGAAAAAAGTAGGGGGAAAAAGGTTTAAAAAAAATCTTTAAAATGTAAATAAATACTAAAATAAAAAAAATAAAAATATATTTTTTTTAAAAGGAAAAAAATGATAATTAAAAAAAACAATTGGGAGGAGCTAGCAGTGACAGCTAGCTCCGCCCACCCATTTTCTATTGGCCAACACATGCTAGAGTCTTCTAGCAGGTCCTGGCCAATGAATAACAACTGGGCAGCAGCTTTGTGAATAACCCTCTAGAAGTCTTTAAGATCTACCTAAATCAAAACTGTATTTGGTTTTTTTTTTAATGGATTATATAACTGGAGTATATAACTGGAGTATGCAAGATACACTAACCAATAGCAGCCAAGAAATTATTTCTCATTGATCTGATCACACCAAACTGCTAAATTGTAAAATCTGATTGCCTCTTTTTTATTTAGCATTGTGATGCTACATACAGTAGGTCTATGTATCAGCTAGGCATCATGACAACTGTACAGTTGTAAGTTTACTGCTGAATCATATATACATAGGGATAAAAGTAACAATATTTGATATTTCCAACCAATTTATTTTTTGTCTTTGTCTAAAAAGCAGTGTTAAAATTAATAATATATGATATTCTAATGGTTTGGCCATGTTTCCATTCTTGCTAAAAATGCTACTATGTCTATCTTCTGTCTGTGTGTTTCATTTATTGTATTACAGACCCATTCTGCATTCTATATAAGGATGAGAGATGGATTTAGTGACTATAATCTGCCTGGCTGACCTTTTAGTTTGAGCTGGTCATTTTCATAAGTGCTCACAGCACAAGTGTTCTTTTATTTCAGGCCAGCACACTTCAGCAATACATCCATGATTTCTGAAATTATATAGGATATCAATAGCTGGTTAAAATAAGAGAAGCCTTTTATAATGAACCTGTACTTTGCCCAAAAGTCAAAGTAATAGGTTCACTTTATAGAAGGCCTATCGCAAATGCTGTTCTTTTCCTCCCCATGCTTTCTTACCTTTCTGGTCCACTGCCATAGACTCCTGAACAATTTGTGTAGGTTTTCACTTTCACAACAAGGACGTGCATCAAGTGACACTGCTTAAAGTGTCTTTCCACTTTTGCAGCCAAATTGGAATAGCACCTAATTTATATTTGTTGCATATTCCCATAGTATAACAAAAATATTGAATCTATATTGGGCTGTAAACTAGATTTAAACACTGTCTGTCCTTACAAAGGGTTAAAGATCTGGAAGCATTGTTTGACTGCAAACTGGAACTGTACTTTAAGGTTGGCAGTTGGATGTTGAAGCAGTAAGCACTGTATTGTGGGAGGCTGAGGGCAATGTCTCAGTTTTCTTAGTTTTCTGTGTGCACTTCAGGGCTTAATCATGTGAAGTACAATTAACTTTCTTTACAAAGGTTTATCAAGTGACTATAAACAAAGAGATCAGGTAGGGCAACAATACAGCACCCTTTGCTTATTAATGATTATATCCAAAGTATATCTGCATTAAAACCAGGCAAAATTTTGGGGACCACGACTCTTACTGCCTATGAATGTAGCCATACCCAATGTAATATATAGAGAGAACCCAATTCTCTGCAATGGAAGAATTGGTCAAAGTATCATCATCTGCAGGTGCACACCAGGCATCACAAGATCCAGGGTCTATGCACACTTCTCATAGATAAATCAGCAGGTTCTGATCTAAACTAGCACCTTCTGTGATCATAAAAACAGCACAGAAACTGCAGTCGAGCCTCAGGACCTAATTTTCGTTTTTCTTTTATGAGGAAAACAGGAAGATTTCCTGATTATTTTAGAGGCAAACAATAATGATCAGTCAAAAAGTTGAATATGTTGGAATGATATATATTGGTTGGTCTGAGAGACAATGTAGACATTGCAGAGTGTGTATAGACACATGGTTACCTTCCATTCTCACTTTGGTTGGTCAAAGAAATGGCCACCTCTAGGGGGAAAGGAACCTCTTTCAAGATTCAAGGCAGATATCTCTACATGGGGAACTTACATTGGCTGATTGTACATACAAGGCAGTAGAAGCTAGATACAGCATACAATATATACCTATATACAGGCAAGTACATTGGCTGATTACTGTACACTGTTTTATAGACATGTGCGATTCGTTTCGTTCCGAATCGAAATTCGGACGAATTTTCGTAAATTCGGACATTCGGATGTATCCGAATTCCGAATTACAGACATAACGAATGCAAACGAATCCGAATTTCCATTTCCGAAATTCGGTAGCGTTCGCACGAACGTTCGTTTCGTTTTCTGTTCTTATTCGTTTCTTATTCGTTTCTTATTCGTTTCGTTCGTTGGAGCAAAGTGACATTAGAGAAGGAGAAAAATATTTTTTCCCCCTCAAATGTCACTTTTGCTGCAAACGAACGAAACGAATAAGAAACGAATAAGAACAGAAAACGAAACGAACGTTCGTGCGAACGCTACCGAATTTCGTCCGAATCCGAATTCCGAATCCGAATTGACTTTCACGCCCGAATCCCGAAAAACGAAATAACACAAATCCGAATTTAAAACAAAACGAAACAAATTTTTTGGCAGTGCACATGTCTACTGTTTTATGATGTATTTTCCAATATTCATTTTTTACATTTTAGCTTTGTTGTTAACAGGTACAATGTGTAGTTGTCGAGACGTGCCTGCTCATAGCAGCTAGACATGTAAAGTTTGTTGCATTCCTCATGGATATTCATACAAATTTTGTTATAATTCAGACATTCGGATACATCCAAATTTCTGAATTTGAACCTGAGTGCGAACAAATCTTAATGGTCCTTTAACGAAAATTGG
Organism: Nanorana parkeri; assembly: GCF_000935625.1. Lineage (NCBI taxonomy): Eukaryota > Metazoa > Chordata > Amphibia > Anura > Dicroglossidae > Nanorana > Nanorana parkeri. The sequence continues at coordinate 53,619 of NW_017307081.1, forward strand.
GATCCATCCGAATTTAATCCAAGACTGAACTAAATGGGACATGTGACTGTTCTCTGGGCAATCTTTTGGTTGTTGGGGGTTGCATTACAGGCACGGTCATGTGACTTTGTTCTAAAACAAAAGTTCTGACAGATCCGAAATCTGAATAACAAATCAAATTTCAGATCCAAAATCCGAAAAACGAAAGAGATAAAAATATGAATTGATCTGAAACTAAACACATGTTTTGCAGGGTTAGATGTCTAAAAGCAACCCTCATTTGCAGGTAGCGTTAGAGCTTGCTACACCCTTCTGTTTTGCCCCCTCCTCCATATTCCTAATGGCTTATCACTATAATGGGCTGCTATATTGTCCAATAGGAATGTGTAGAGGTGGAAGGGGGTGGACAAGTTCCATCATTACTAAGACGTACCAGTTGATTCAGGACAGCTCTTAGCTCTAGCACAGGGGAATGATAGCTGCAGCATGTATATGCAGGTACAGAGTCTTGTTAAGAAAATGATTTTCAAACCTGAGCTTAGGGATCACTAACAGGTCAAGTTTTCAAAATGTTTTTGTGATTGCAGGTTATTGCTCAGTCTTCTAAATATGTAATAGGCCATTGCACTAACTTTTAATTCAAGTTTAAGCTGTAATAAATTGACACATATACAGTATGTGAGCACCTCCAGAAAGCATGGCTTAGTGAACTCTGATGACAGGTTGGCTAATCATAACCATGGAAAGCAGTGCTCAAAGAATAGTAGAAAAACAAAGTAACAGGTAACCCAATCGCCCATGAGTGCATCATAAGGTCCATTTTGCTGTAATATGCACATTCACATTCTGACCTGACATACAATAACATATTCTGTTGCCTGCCCACTGTTCCCATTGTTACTGGCCATGCTGATATGGTTACCAATGGGGACAAACAGTATCTTTAAAACCTGTTTTTTGCTCATTGTATACAATGTATATTAGTGTAATCTTTATTAGACAATATGCATTAAATATGCCTATCCTTTTGATTGATGGCAAAATAGTTTAAGCAATTTTGCTTGAAAGAGCAACAGAGCAGTTTACCTGATTAATATGCATCAATTTTCTTTTTTTACAAATTGGATGCACTGACTTCTGACAAAGATGACAGGTTGGGCATAATTCAGTTGCGGTATGACTCATGCATTTTGCTGTGAATAGAATAAGAGAGGCTTTGGTGGGGAAAGAGGATTACAAAGTCAACCAGAGTACAATGTGCTATGTAGGGAATCTAAATCATTGGAGTGGAATCATTTGTTCTTGGTCTTTAAAACACCACAAGCATTAAGTTGTCCACTTAAGGTAGCGAGAACCTGGAAAGTGTTTTGATTCCACGGTGTAAAGAAAATACAAGTAAGCCTTATCAGATTTGCAGGCAATTTAATTGGGCATGTGACTTACATTATACTCTACATTTTTCATATGTATTGTTCATTGAATCTATGTCACAATAGGTGACACGTGGACCATAAATTCACGTGCGGTCGAATTGGTGGTGAATGTACTGTATGTATTATGTACACACTCTGTAGTTCCAGGGTTACATGTTGAATAGAGGGTCAGGGTGATTACATTTTCATATATTATTATTTTGATGTTGCAAGTTCTATATAACGCACCAGTTCTTAATGGCAAAATGTTTTTTTTTAATATGAGGATAATGTGGTGACAGGTTAGAACCACTGCCAGGTTTTTATTACTGTCTGTGTCTTCTTAGGGAGGTTCATGATCTCTAATTGACCTGACCACCAATGAGGTCCACCAATGAAGGTAAAAGTAAATCCAAAATTTTGTGTTAGAGGGCAATTTCTCCAATGCTGACACTTGTTCCAGTGACAACTGTCTAAAAGGGGAAATCCCTCACATTGGAAAGATATCCTCTCACTTTCCGTTGAGTCGATAGGACAGGTAGTGAAAGGAAATCTTCCTAATGAGTTAAAGATGGCAAAAAAGAAAACTAACAGCAGTTTTATCCCTCCCTTAATCTACCCAAAATTAAAAAAAAAAGTTTTTGCTTTAGGTATACTTTAATTTTTTTGTGTGAAAAGAAAGAAATGAAAGCTTAAGTATCTATAAATCTAATTAGACATTTTCAGTAGTGATGGTCTCGATGTTCGAACCGAACGTGAGTGCGACTCGAACAACGGCAGTTCGTGTGTTTGGCGAACTGTCAGGACGTTCGGCGCACTGTTCGCATGCCAAGCGCCCCGCATAAGGCACTCTGCCTTGTGAGCTCTGATTGACTAAAACCTTGCACCTGACCACAGGTCAGGTGCAAGACTTTGACCAATCAGGGCACAGAGAACTGTGAAGTCTTTTATTTTTTTTCAAATAATGGATTTTTTCAAAGTGTGGCATCTTTTTAAAAACTTTTATTCAACCCTTTTGTGAATGGGTAGGGTTCAAGTACCCCTTACTCATTCACAAGGGGGGGCACATCCGGGTGCCCCTTTATTAAAGGGGTATATTGATGTGAATAAGCCCCCTGCCCGCACCCCCCACAACCAACACCCCAGGGCACCCCCCACAACCAACACCCCAGGGCTTGTGGGGAAGAGGCCCTTGTCCCCGTTGGCGGGGACAAGGTGCTTTTCCAGGGGTGACCTTGTAAAAGCAGCCTCCCAGTGTCGAGGGCATGTGGCCTGGTATGGGAGGGAGGGGGGCCGCTGGCTCACCCCCCCTCTTTCCTGCCCTGCCAGGCCTGTGCTCGGATCAAGGGTCTGGTTGGGAATTTTAAGGGGGACCCCACGTTTCCCCCCCCCCATTTTTCGGGGCTGCTTGTTCCTCCTTAAAATTCCTACCAGACCTTAAGGGCCTGGTGTGACTTTACGCGGGAACCCCACACACTTTTTTTTTTAACATGAGGTGCTTCCTAAAATTCCTACCAGACCTTAAGAGTTTGGTATGACTTTTGGGGGGAACCCCACGCTTTCTTTTTTTATAAATGGGGTCCCTCCTAACATTCCTACCAGACCTAAAGGGTCTGGTATTGTTTGGGAGGGGGAACCGCACATATTAAAAAAAACAAAAATGTCATTTTTTTTCTTTAGAAATGTCCATTTTGCTGCAGCATGTTCTATACATCGTACAGATGCACCACTTTACAGGCAGGTTAAAGGGACCCCCCAGGCACAATATTTAAATTAATTTTTCATTTTTATTGTTATCCTTTAAGTGATGTTAAATTACTGCTCCTTTAAAAACAGTATTTTTTTTAATTTTTTTTTCATTGATTCATGTCCCCCATGTCCCTTTTTATGGCCAATAAATTGCATATAAGGCTTCGAAATGGGGACATTTGATTTTCAAAGTTCTACCCCATAAACTTGCATTGAGTTCAAGTTTGAATACAAACTTTTCCCATGTTCGAAAGTTCGAATTCGAACCGAACATGGTGGTGTTTGGCCCATCACTAATTGTCATCCCCAATTCAGAGCCAGAGACCACACAAATATTTGCTTGTTTAGCATATGCTACAGTCCTAAGCACAAACTCATAATTGCTCCAGTATTGTTTTGAGCAAATGTATACTTATATACGTACTGTTATTTAGAATGTAATAAATTATATACAGTATTAGAACTCTAGCCAAAACCATTTTTGTACCAATTAGAGAGATTCAATCTCATTTTCTTATCTGTTGACCATTGAAACAGGAGTAGAGGAGAAATCACCCAATGAGGATGTTTTAGCGACAACTGTCAAATGTGGGATTTATGCTATATTCCTGTTATGTTTCTGAGATGTGAGTTGTGGGGAGATCTTCTCGATGAGGACATCAACAGCAATTAATACTCTAAACAAGGTTCTAACCCCTCCCAACTTTATCCAAAATCAGGAAACAACTTTGGCTAGAGTTCCACATTAGTCTCACAAGACATTCTGTAATTTAAAGCTTTTTAGGATTGTGCTACAGAACACGTTTGATAACTGTGCATTGATAACTAAGGAGCAGAGAATTATAGATATGTCCAAGAGGGTTTGAGGGTTTGAGCTCAGCATTCAATGGTTCACCCATTTGTCACAGCATTGTTTCAATAAGCTTATGCAATGTCACAACATGTATTTTCCATCCAGACTTGCATTAATTTTTCACCAAGATCTTGTAGTGATGATGGGAAAGTTGGATCACTGCGTAAAGTCTTCTTCACCACATCCCAAAGATTCTCAATGGGGTTAAGGTCTGGATTCTGTGGCCAATCCATGTGTGGAAATTATGTCTCATGCTCCCTGAACCACTCTTTCACAATTTGAGTCGGATGTCATTGTTATCTTGGAATATTCACAATGTGCCACCAGGGAAGAAAAAAATCTACCGATGGAAAAACCTGGTCCTTCAGTATATTTAGGTAGGCAGCTGACCTCATTTTTTACATAACATTGCTCAAAGTAGACCTGACCAACTGAAGCAACTCCAATAGCTCTTACCTATTTGCTTAGCTATATCCAGGTGGTGACTTTTTTGGCCAGGGAGTGTATATACAGTATCTCACAGAAGTGAGTACACCCCTCACATTTTTGTAAATATTTTATTATATCATTTCATGTGACGACACAGAAGAAATTACACTTTGCTACAATGTAAAGTAGTGAGTGTACAGCTTGTATATCAGTGTACATTTGCTGTCCCCTCAAAATAACTCAAAACACAGCAATTAATGTCTAAACCGCTGGCAACAAAAGTGAATACACCCCTAAGTGAAAATGTCCAAATTGGGCCCAAAGTGTCAATATTTTGTGTGGCCACCATTATTTTCCAGCACTGCCTTAATCCTCTTGAGCATGGAATTCTCCAGAGCTTCACAGGTTGCCACTGGAGTCCTCTTCCAGTCCTCCATGACAACATCCTGGAGCTGGTGGATGTTAGAGACCATACGCTCCTCCACCTTCCGGTTGAGGATGCCCCACAGATGCTCAATAGGGTTTAGGTCTGGAGACATGCTTGGCCAGTCCATCACCTTTACTCTCAGCTTCTTTAGCAAGGCAGTGTTCGGCTTGGAGGTGTGTTTGGGGTCGTTATCATGTTGGAATACTGCCCTGCAACCCAGTCTCCGGAGTGAGGGGAACATGCTCTGCTTCAGTATGTCACAGTACATGTTGACATTCATGGTTCCCTCAATGAACTGTAGCTCCCCAGTGCCAGCAGCACTCATGCAGCCCCAGACCATGACACTTGACTGTAGGCAAGACACACTTGTCTTTGTACTCCTCACCTGGTTGCCACCACACACGCTTGACACCATCTAAACCAAATAAGTTTATCTTGGTCTCATCAGACCACAGGTCATGGTTCCAGTAATCATGTCCTTAGTCTGCTTGTCTTCAGCAAACAGTTTGCGGGCTTTCTTGTGCATCATCTTTGGAAGAGGCTTCCTTCTGGGACGACAGCCATGCAGACCAATTTGGTCTGAGCACTGACAGTCTGACCCCCCACCCCTTCAACCTCTGCAGCAATGCTGGCAGCACTCACATATACGTCTATTTCCCAAAGACAAACTCTGGATATGACGCTGAGCACGTGCACTCAACTTCTTTGGTCGACCATGGCGAGGCCTGTTCTGAGTGGAACCTGTCCTGTTAAACCGCTGTATGCTCTTGGCCACCGTGCTGCAGTTTCAGGGTCTTGGCAATCTTCTTATAGCCTAGGCCATCTTTATGTAGAGCAACAATTCTTTTTTTCAGATCCTCAGAGAGTTCTTTGCCATGAGGTGCCATGTTGAACTTCCAGTGACCAGTATGAGAGCGTGAGAACGATAACACCAAATTTAACACACCTGCTCCCCATTCTCACCTGAGAGCCTATAACACAAACGAGTCATATGACACCGGGGAGTGAAAATGGCTAATTGGGCCCAATTTGGACATTTTCACTTAGGGGTGTACTCACTTTTGTTGCCAGCGGTTTAGACATCAATGGCTGTGTGTTGAGTTATTTTGAGGGGACAGCAAATGTACACTGATATACGAGCTGTACACTCACTACTTTACATTGTAGCAAAGTTTCATTTCTTCAGTGTCATCACATGAAACGATATAATAAAATATTTACAAAAATGTGAGGGCTGTACTCACTTCTGTGAGCTACTGTATATATATATGTATATAATTACTATTTTCTTCTTTAGTTATAAATTTTTAAGGGCTCCTGCAGGAATGGCTATTCCAAGAACAGCTTAACCTTACTAAGTTTAAGGTAAGTGAACAGTTTCTATTCCTTTAGTTAATCAACTCCACCCAATACTTCTGTAAAATAAATTAAGAACTAAGGGTAAGGTTGAAGTTTAGTTAGAGAGAGAAAAGAAACAACATTGAACATGTATTAAACTTCACTCAAAATGTATATTTCAGTTTTGCACAATTGCTGGCAAGCTGAATCACATATTGAAATTATGTTGTGTTGAAGAGTCTAGTGGAAAAATCTCATATACATTCTCAGATCAATTTACTAAAATTCTTTTTGGTGTCATGTTCTTCCTGTGTACTCTCAATAATGTAGAATAATCTAATACTTAGGGGGCCAAGTGGCGAAAGTGTGATGCCTTCTTAATTGGGACACAGCAGTGACTTAGAAATCGGAAGATGGGACCACAGTGCATGGCTAGGAACACAGGTATCTGACTCTCAGGTATGTGAAATGCTAAAAGATTGGCAGAGGCCATGACACTTAAATGCAGGAAAAGTAGGAGACATGGGCCACTGGAGAGTTCTTTAAGCTGATCACATTTACATACTGTATATCTCTATAAAGAAAAAAAATCTCTAGAAATGTTGAAGTGTGTGTCAAGTTGCCTTACTTTTAATGGGCTACACATGACCCATTTTACCATCAGGCACTCCTGAAAACAGAAAGACAGAATATATGAATAGCAATTAAAGAAACCATATGCCGGCATGTCTTACAAACCACTGTGCTACAGTCACATTGCAATTTCCATGTATCGCCTTCCTGCTTTGAAACTTCTGAATCTCTTTAAACATTTCTAAGGGATTCACACTAAAAATAAAGAGGTTATGGCAGTATGAGGCCTGCTGAATACTCATTAAAATATCATCTAAGCATGGCATCATTATATAACTGCCTTTAAAGCTTGTTCAGCATATATTAATAGTAGAAGTTGCTGTTCAGATTAATTGCATAATTTAAAAGGAACTAGACCTATGAGATTATTACTCAGAAGAACCATGTAAAGCTAAACACTTTTAAAAGTGAAAAGTTTAGTTACCTCATAGCTGACCAGTACAGGCACCAACTTTTCTCATTTAAAGAAAAACTCCAGGAAAACTTTTTCTTAACCCTTGCAGTGGGGCTACCCCCAAACTCATTGTGCTCGTTTTAGCCTAGGTGCTAAAATAACAATATTCTACTCACCGGAAGCTCTGAGCCTGCAAGCTGTCACAGTGCTCCCCCCAGCCTCTCTTCTTCTCCCATGCAGCATTGGAATCTTTCTCAGCGTTCTTAAGGCAGATAGATTATTCATGTTGCTAGGAAATTTGCGCTTTGCAGGGAAAGTTTCCCTTAGCATGGTGAAATTGTATTTGTAAAGAGCACTCAATCGCGTGCAAGGAAAAAAAACAGTATGTTTGCTTCACTTGATTGTGTAATGGAAGTCAGCAGAGCTTCAGCCTCTTTACTAAACTTCCCCTGCAAAGTGCAAATTCTATTGTAAAGTGAACAGCCTATTTGGCTTTCGTAATTCAATCGCTTGAACTCCTAAGAAGAAGGACCTAGTGGGGTTGATTTACTAAAAACAAATAGGCTGTTCACTTAGCAAGAGAATTTTCAATTTGCAAGAAAATTTTTCCTTAGCTTAGTGGAAATTCACTTTGCAAAGAATACCCAATCACGTACGGGGAAAATAAAAAAAGCAGGATCTTTGCATGTACATGATTGGGAGATGGAAGTCAGCAGAGCTTAACCTCATTCACTAAACTAAGGAATCCTTGGAATTTTGAACAGCCTATTTGCCTTTTGTAATTCAACCCCAGTATCTGATAGGCCCTATCTATTACTTACCTGGTAGAAGACCTGAGAGGTAAGCGTGGGCTGAAGCAGGAACAGGAGCGAAGTCAGACAAGCCAGGGGTCACACCAGTTGGGCAGCACGGTACCAAGGGAGAAGACAGAAGTGAATCCAGGAAACAAGCAGAGGTCAGGGGCAGGCAGCAATCAGGCGTAGTCAAGGCAATCCGGGCCAAGGCAACAGGTGATCAACGAACAGAGAAACAGGAAGCAAGTGCACAAGCTGAAAGACCATTTAGCACTAGTCAATTGAACAGGCTGGTTTTAAGAGACCCATCAATCAGAGAGAGCTGTGTTACTTCCTGAGCATCACCTTAGCGCGTCTGTGCACCTACACTATGTTGCATGTTTCCGACAATGTGGAAGACCGGGACCCTCGCATGCTCAGTAGCACGCAAACTCCCGGGCATAGCCTTACACTATCAAACACAACATTTTCTAGTAGTTACAACCTATCTCTGTGTATTACCTATACAGTAATGGTGCACTGTATCTTGTGCACCATTTCATTTAATTTCCAAAAAATGTGGCAAAAAAGAGATCACCATGGGGTGCCTACTTTCCAAAAAGGGGTAATTTGGGGGTGTTTGCACTGTCCTGGCATTTTTGTGTTTTATAACTGTAATGAAAACTTTATTTTTTACATTTTTTTTGTCTTTTTTATTTACATAGTAAAAAATAAAAACCCAGTGGTTATTAAATACCACCAAAAGAAAGTTCTATCTGTTTCTGAAAACAAAAACAAATTAAAACGAATTTGTGCCTTGACCAAGTAATTTGTAGTCAAACTATCACAGTGCTGAAAGCTGGAAAATGGCTTGGTAATGAAGGAGGTATATAGAGTACTGAAGTGGTTAGGCAGACCTTGCTGTTTTAGTGCAACGTCTGATTTAATCTGTTTTTTGTGGAATACCTTAAGCTTTGACTTGTGATTCCACCTACTGCAGAGTTCCTGCAAACAGCCCTATCACCAGAAATAACAGGGCCCCTTACTACCTGATATATTTTCTAAACCATGCTCTACTTGCACATGTTTTTATTTCTGTCTGCATTGCTTTTGGAGATCTTCACTCACTTCCTGTTTGGTAAAATGTTATCAATGGTCACGTCTTTCTGCCTTGAGGAAGGGACCCTGTGCGGCAACCGAAACGTCGGCTTATTTGGATGTCTGTGACGCTTTTGTCCAATAAAAGGGACATATTTATCTTTAGTATCGAGTGCTGGTGATTTGCTTCTTATCAACGGGAAAGAGACATTTTCTTTAACAGAACCCCTAAAAAACAGAAAACACAACAACCCTTCCCCAATTTATTAGAATTAACAAAGAAAAGTTTTGGTGTAACATACAAAGGAGAGGAGGGAAGACAAAACAAGTGTGGGAAGAGCACAGGGTGTTATCTTATCTTATCTTATTAGCTGTCTTATCTTGAAGCTATTATCAAAAGCTATTGGACAAACTTGTCCAGCCATTATTTTCCCTGAGATTTACCAGTGATATATGCAGGGGACATTAGGCTCAACCTTTTTAAGTGATCCAGCTGAATTAATAATCTCATAACTGTAACCACCTCTGTATGTAGTTTAAGTTTTTCACTGGGTTTTGATGTACTTGCCCTACTTTTCACACAGTGTTCATCAGCTGATTAGAAATAAATCACTACCACCAGCGAATAAATCAAAGGCACACCATAAGCTTAACAGATCAAAACACATCATTAATTCAAACAACTGACATACTGTATATTTTAGCGTAGGAGAATGCCTAAACTGAAATCAATAAAAAAACGTGTAATATCTTTAAGTAGAATGTACTCATTCATTGGTAAATTGAGGTAGCTAAGTGAAAGCCGTTCAATAGTCAATAATAATTATCTTAGCGGTAGTTTTTCTGTGGGCACACAGGCAGGGGTGTATCTACTGCAAGGCAAACTAGGCATTTGCCTAGGGGGGCACTTTCAAGGGGGGCAGCAAAAAATGCCATTTACCACTTAGGTAAGACAAAAAAAATAAATTATTCATAAATTACTCAGTATTCCTGGACCTGGTGCTTCTGTGATTGGGAGAATATATAATGCATTTATTATGGTATAGATCCCCTACTGGGACATATTCCTATTAGAACTCACTGTGCCCTTAGACTGATCAAGTTTGGATCAGGTGTGAGAGATGCTGTTAATTGAATTGGCAGAAAGAGATTGGACAAATTTTAAATAAAGTTTCAGTGAGAGGCGAAGACAGGATTCCTTGTTGAGAAAGTTAATGAACGGAACGCGTCAAAGGAAGAATTGCCTTCACCTCTCATAGCTGAGTGCTGTTAACGCTCAAAAGCTCTGAAGTTCGTTATTCCTGTAAGTGCATTTGAGTTTTTTACGAATAAATATTTTTAGTTACTGCACTTAGAGAGCCTCGTCTTTGTCTCCTCCATTTTCCCTGTGGAATACTATCAGGTGAACGCCGCCAACTTGCGATAAAAGACAAGACAATCGAAGTGGAAGGAGAGAACCACGCCTGATTGCCTGACCAGGAGACAAAAGAAGGAGGTAGAAAATTAGAATTAAAGACTTTCCAACTGAAAGATCAACTTGGAGATGATTCAGTGGATACCTTGGGTAAGATTGGACAGAATAATCAAATGCCACTGAAAGAAGGAGAGTAACCATTTTAATCCCATTTGCAGGATATGCACAAAATGGCTTATACCCCTTGAAATGACTGTTTGTTTTATTGCTGTCATTATTTTAGAGATTTAATTTATCTATACCTTATTCAAGGAGGATTTGGGTGGTCATCAACTTTAAGAGCCCCCCTCTTTTCTCACGGTTGAACACATTATCCTAAAAGCTTTTTACTATATCCTAATTTTGAGGTTCACATACTCAGTAGGTATATATTAAACCAGTGATGGTGATAATTGGCACTATGTTTGCAACGTCACACTGACCGAGAAGGCCTTAGTGTTTTATGGTTTATCACGTTTTCTTTTTGGTTGATTATTGCTAATACTTTTATTTTAATTTTCACCATATAAATCATGCACATGCCAAGTTATTGATATTCATTAACTTGCACACAAATTGATTTGATGTTAGATTGTTATACACAGGCATAGAGTGGTTTTGTTCACACAGACTGAGCGCAACATACCTGAAACTCAAAAAAAACAGAATCATCTTACCTCAGGGGCTGACTGCCCCTGTCTGCCACTTTTGCCATCCTTGTAACAGTAGTGTGAATGTATTTATTGGTTTAGGAAATGTAAAGCACACTGGTAGTGGAGGGATGCCACGTCAGGGCTGTGCGCGTGCATGACTGCTGCAACCCTGGTAGTTCTGCCACTAACTCAGAAATACACTGTACAGCATTGCAGAATGGCATTGGCTATAGAGAACTCCATAGAGAATTCCAAGAAATACATTACACAACAATGCAGAATACCATCAGCTATAGCGGACTATAAATCCCGGCAATAATGACTACCAACAGCTATAGAGAACTACAATTCCCAGCAATAACATTATACAGCAATGCAGAATAGCATCAGCTACAGAGGACTACAAATCCCAGCAATACATTTCACAGCGCAATGCAGAATAATATGAAGCTACATACTCTGTTGCTCTGGGTTCTCCGCTTGATGTCCAAAGGGTCTCAGGTGGGCTGTGCGGGCTCTCACCAGGGGTCCAGAGAGTTTCACGGGTGCGTGTGTGTGCAGCAGAGGTGGTTCCCTAATTAGGCGCTCAGGGGGCCAACCTCCATATTTTTTCAGATTATTTTCTTTTTATTGAATTTTACAGATACAGTATATAAAAAAAAGCCACATGCAATACAATAGCAATAACAAATACCCATGATGTCATTGTAAGAAGGAAGTAAAAAGGGGGGAGGGACATGACGGGAAATGTTTGCAAATATACAAAGTAAGGTAAATATTGTAGCTAAGTATGACATTAATTACTAAGCTGTAAGAAAAACCTATAGATCAACACATATACCACATGACCTCTGGCAACCTGCGAATGTGCAGGTTATTGCACCTATTTATGTTTTCCTGGTCCTCAATCTTATAAAGGGCTGACCTGGTAGAAATCCAATTAGAATGCTCATGGTCTTGAAGTTCAGCAATTACCTTAGCATGGAAGTTGAGTTGATCTTATGCTTGTTCCACCCTCCTTAGAGTATGGGAGAGTTGAGCCCTCAGGCAGCATTTTGGCCAGCTTATATCTGGTTGGCAGTAATTTGGCCAGAGTGGGTACAGGCATCTCAGAGCCTTCTCTAAGCTAGCAGAGCCTGCAGACATAGCCGGGGAACAAGAACGAAAGCACAGTAGGCCAAGACTCTGGTCGTCTCATGGTCAGGAACAATGCTGTAGCTGAGCATAGTTCTGTGGTCTTCCAGCAGGGAATCGGCAGTTGAATATATGTGGATGTAGCTGGAGCTCAGTCTTTTTGAGGTCTCAGTTGTGTGTTTTTTCTTTCCTATACCTTCACGGGAAGTTGTAGGTCTTGCACATGGCTTGGGTAGCGTTGTCTCAGGAGTGGAGCACAGGTTAAGCACATCTTGCATTTACCATGACTAATAGTGTTATACAGTATATAGGAATATATTAACTTCTCATTAGCAATTCACATTAAGTAAGGTCTAGGTTTATAAATGTGTTTTTTTTAGGTGCTTAGTGACAAAGCCAAGAATTACTTAAAATTTACGTCAAAAGCATCTTTATTGTATTAAAATAAAAGGTGATACAAAGCCATATAAAAACATGATTGTACTGATTTTGAACAACCACAGTTCCTTCATTATAATGTACACTATTGTTAGCACCTCCAAATGCTGCTCCAAAACACTAATCCAACATAACAAAATAAGAAAAACCATACAAGGTGCTTTTAGTCTGAGATTGCCTCTTCTTTGTAAGGATTGGAGTAGTTTTAAATTCAATGCATTTCACGCTTCATGCACTTCTTCAGGTATTCTGCTTTTTGGAGGAAATCTGAAGTAGCCATAAAAAGAAATAGATAAACATCCAAAATGGACAGTATTCAATACATGATTTTGTTCAATACTTTGATGTCACCTACTGAATCCAGAAGTAATTAGTACACACATAGGTGGCATACTGTGGCAAAGATCCCACGGCCGGGAGGATTCCCAATCAGAATGGGACCTCCACATAAGAGGTGAATTGGATAAGAATGACAACAGGAAAGGTCCCGCATAAGGTTCCCTCCTCAACCAAAAGAAATTAAATAATCTCCAATGTATAAGACATCTCCTATGAACCAGTCCCATACTGCAGATAATGTCAGTGCTTGACATAATAAACAAAATAAACCGGCCATATCTGCGAAAACCCACCATCACAATCAAATGAAAACGTCCACTGTCTAATAACACCAACCTCATAACCAACGGAAAAAAAAAAACGCCCAGCAAAAGATAAAGGGGATCACTAACCTTCTGCCTTTCAACACCTTTTATGCACCACCACAGTATGGACCAATCAAGCTATTCAGACTCCAATCCACTTATGGTGTTTCTTCGTTCTAGTAACTCCCAGTGCCCATCATGACAGGGC
>NW_017307081.1:67417-67834 GCF_000935625.1 Nanorana parkeri
TGTGTCTGCACAGATGTGCAGCCACATCTGAGTTCAGGGGCCTGTGCGGGTGTTATAATGGCACCTGACGCAGCCACATCTGAGTTCAGGGGCCTGTGCGGGTGTTATAATGGCACCTGACGCGGTGACATCATTTTGTCACCACGTCATCACATGGGAGGTTCGGTACGCCAACCACGATTACATAGCAAGCGACAGACACTCCCAACCCCCCTGTAATGGATGTGGTTAAGTGACTATGATAAAAAATGCCTATTTCAATATATATTATAATATATATATATGTTATTGCTCCTGTTCATATTAATTCTTAATCAAAATGGCTGCCTAGTTAGTTGCTCAACTTAGCACCCCTCCCCCCCCCCATGAGAAGTACGCAGTAGAAATAGAAACCAAGATGGCGCCTCCAGGAGAAAC
>NW_017307081.1:69037-69449 GCF_000935625.1 Nanorana parkeri
CTGCACAGATGTGCAGCCACATCTGAGTTCAGGGGCCTGTGCGGGTGTTATAATGGCACCTGACGCAGCCACATCTGAGTTCAGGGGCCTGTGCGGGTGTTATAATGGCACCTGACGCGGTGACACCATTTTGTCACCACGTAATCACATGGGAGGTTCGGTACGCCAACCACGATTACATAGCAAGCGACAGACACTCCCAACCCCCCTGTAATGGATGTGGTTAAGTGACTATGATAAAAAATGCCTATTTCAATATATATTATAATATATATATATGTTATTGCTCCTGTTCATATTAATTCTTAATCAAAATGGCTGCCTAGTTAGTTGCTCAACTTAGCACCCCTCCCCCCCCCCATGAGAAGTACGCAGTAGAAATAGAAACCAAGATGGCGCCTCCAGGAGAAAC
>NW_017307081.1:69519-77132 GCF_000935625.1 Nanorana parkeri
CCCTCCCCCCCATGAGAAGTACGCAGTAGAAATAGAAACCAAGATGGCGCCTCCAGGAGAAACAACACCCAAGGCGAGACGTCAGCATCCTGGAAGGAGGTTACGCTTTAATAAATCAGTCCAATTATAACCTAGAAAGCTATCGCAAACGCTATGTTTACATATACACTATCAGCTGCCTATATAAGACACAACAATGCGAAACAATAATAAAGAAGTATTTTTATTCTAACTCTCTGTGTCAGCGTGCTTTATTTCTTCACTGATAGTGTGCACACTTTGTACTGAATTTGGCCAAGGGAGAGATATATGTCGGATTCTTGATGTCCGAGTCCTAAACACCCCTACACATCCTCTAGTGAGCAAAAGATCACCTCCCAAAACAGCTGATGATCACAAATCATTGATGATAGTAAGGTTTCCAATGTGCCTAAAAAAAACACATTGTAATAGTTAATTACATTATCCAGAACAAAGAAAAAATGAAATATTTGAACTCACATAATGTGATATGATCAAACAAAGCATAACAAATTTGCTACAACAAGAGTATTGCCAATACAAATCGATTGCTACAAACCAGCTCTAATTTCTCCCACATATTGAATTGTCAAATAGTGAAAATATGTTTACTAAATATTCAGTTATCTAGGGATGCACAGATACTTTTCGAGTACCAGTGCAGATACTTGGCATTTTCATGAGAACTACCAGGGTTGCAGCGGTTGCAGCTGGGACCTGGCTCTGGCGCTCCGCCACTGTCCTGTAATCATTAGTCTGTATTGTGTAGACAATTAGGTCCCTATCCCGCCGAATTCAAGATCTATTTGGCAAAATGACCACACCTATTAGTCGTTATATTGGCTTGTATCATAACTCCTAGGGTACTATCATTCTATGGTTTGGAGTATATTGAGGTAGATATACGAGGGGGGGTTTGGATAAAAGGGTCCTACAGAGAGAGACTGAATGGATTTACAAACTCTAAGCAACTAAGCCCCTGGGTTTTAATTAGGGTTGCACAGATACCAAGTACAGTACTCGGTACAAGTACAAGTACATGCACCGATACTTTTGAGCTCCAAGACTACACTAGAGAAAAATTCAAAAATTAGGCGGCAGCTGTGATTTGTAAGGAGCACACGGAGCTCCTGAGATTTGTACATCTCTGTTTTAATGTACGATTTTGTTTTTATAAATATAAATAAAGAGATGCACAGATACCAGTTTTGCGAGTACGAGTACTGGTACTTGCCGAGTACTTACAAGTACTGATACATTTTTGTTTATTGTCATGTGACAGTTTTTCTGAAACAATACAGACTAATGATTTCAGGACAGTGATGGAGCACCAGAGCCAGGTCCCAGCTGCAACCGCTGCAACCCTGGTAGTTCTCATGAAAATGCCAAGTATCTGCACTGGTACTCGAAAAGTATCTGTGCATCTCTAGTTTAAATGAAGCCTTAAGCTTCAAATCCCTTCTTTGATTAAACTGTAGATTAAACTGCTTACATGCAAGTTTTGTTAGCTTTCACAGTTAAAAGATAAAAAACAAGAGCTTCTACATGGGGAGGTCCTGACCACACACTGCTGTTGGTGATTCTTAGGATGGGATGTCATTTGATTTTCATCCAATTAAAAAAAAGATTTTGTTATTTAAGGTGCAACACACAAAAAAAGTTACTAAAACGGATGAATAAGGTTACAATAAAGAACTAATAAAATGGCGAATGGCTCTCCAGCATAATCATAATTCAGAGTTAGGTGTTGCAGTCATTTCTTGTGTGGATTTGACTTGTCATGACCTGTCATGCCATATAAATATCACATTGCACTTGACAGCATTATTGTGTTACTTGTACAGTATAGCCATAACTTTTTTTTTAATTTTGGATAAAGTAGGGAAGAGTTAAAACCCCTGCTAGTGTATTTTTGTTGCTGTTTGTGTCCCATTGGAGAGATTCCCCTTCACTTTCTATCCTGGAGAGGCAACAGGAACTGAAAAGAAATCTCTGCAAAGTTAGTGAAATTTTCCTTTTAGACAGTTGTCACCCAAACAGATGTCCCCACTGGAAGATTTACCCTCAGCACTTGTTCTGATGACACCTGTGAAATTTTGTGGATTTTTAATGTCTTTCTGACAATGGCCACTAGGACAAAAATAGAGGGCAAATCTACCTACTGGGGACACAGCCAGTAATAAATACTTGACAGAGTTGTAATTCTTCTCTACTCTGTCCTAAGTGTTATAAAATGTTTTAGCTATACATACTATTTAAAAACAGTTGCTGTTAGTGAGACTGCAAAAGGTTTACTAAAGGCTAGGGCCTTCTTTAATCAAAAGTCTGGCAAATAATTGGCAAATGGGAATAATCCAGCATTGTTGGTTTACTTCCAAGGAATAGTCATTCTAAAAGGGCAAGGATTTACCATACAGTGAGGAAAAAAATTATTTGATCCCCTGTAGATTTTGTAAGTTTGGCCACTTACAAAGAAGTGAAAGGTCTATAATTTTTATCATAGGTGTATTTTAAATGATAGAGACAGAATATCATCCAAAAATCCATATAAAAACACATGATACAAATGTTATAAATTGAGTTGGATCAAAGGTCATGTTGGCAATTTTTTGGGGGAACCACTTTTTTCCCCCCGTTTTTGGGGGTGGGGTTCCTCCTTATAATTCCTACCAGACCTTAAGAGCATTCGGCTATTCACTCACTGTCATTCGGAGCCTATGAGAATAGGGGCGAACAGCAGCTAGTGGACTGCCGAAGCTTCGGCTCAGCCGATCCGGATGTTGGATTGGCTGAGTCGAACTGCTTCTGCACTTCAGCTCAGCCGAACATGCAGAGCATGTTTGGCTGACCGAAGGTAGCCAATGTATGGCTGATTTTAGCCAAATGTACGGCTAAAATCAGCCTTACAGAGCCGAAGAAAATAGCCGAACGCTGTTTGGCTCAGTTCACTTGGGCTCAGTTATTCACTCGGCTGATTTCAGCAGCTTTGTGAATAACCCTCCTAATGTTTTACTGTGACTATTATTCACTTAGCTAAACAGCTGTAAATTATTGAAAGTTTCATTTTGTTTCGTTACAAATTTAAATCAGACAAATGTCTTTAAATGCGGACATTCAGATGCATCCAAATCTCCGAATTTGAATTTATCCGAATTTCGGATGCAACCAAATTTCTGAATTTGAATGCATCCGAATTCAAACAAATTTGAATGCATCCGAAATCGAACTAATCCAAATTTTTAAAATGAAATTTGTCCGAATTTTTAAAAATAAATAAATAAAGGGGGTCATTCACTAAAGAGCCAAAGGATTTTTTTTTTAGCAAGCATCAGCCGACAATCTGTCCCAATGTTAAGGGCATGTGGCCTGGTATGGTTTACGAGGGGGAGGGGCGCATGTTAATTGCCCCCCTCCTTTTCCTGTTCACCTTGGGTGCAAGACTGGATAAAAGCCTCAGGGTAATCTCACACCATTTTTTTCTGAAAAGATACTGGTCCTTTAGAAAAACATACAAGCAAAAATGGCTACCACTGCAAAATGAGAGACTTTCACCTGATGTTTGTTTACAAACATCAGCCTTGGGGTTCAGACGAGGGAACAAATATGGCTAGTTTGTTCATGCATTCACCAAACTGAAGACAGGCTGGGATTAAGGTTGAACTCATGTTCAACCTGACCTCAAAGCTCGTCCATTTTTCTGATGGCTTCAATGTACTTCAGAACAGCAGAATTAGTTAGTCATTTTGAGAAATATTGTACTTGACATTTCAAACTTATTATAAAATAGGGCTAATCTGGAAATCCCTAAAATGAAAGCAATATCCTGGAGTGAACTGCAAATCATAGGAGATTAGCACATTCATGTGAGTGGTAGGGTTTAGCACTATTGCAAAACATGACTCTCTTTAAAGTAAAATGCCAAAGGTAGAAGCTGTGTTGAAAACTCATAGGGACATTTTCATCATATTCCTCATATTATGCTGTATGTACCAACACACATATGTTGTTATCTGGAAGGAAAGGCAACTTACTATAATAGTTTACATACATTTTAAATTGCAGTATATATGCATGTGGATTCCAAAGGGCACGAACAAACATATCAGTCAATCTCTCCTGCTAAAGATCCTGTATATACAGCAACCACCTCTACCTCTGTGTACACAGGCACATTGACCTGCTCTATTACATAGGACGCCTAACTAGAACCACTCTAGACTTGGAAATATGTATAAACTCTAGACTTGACATATGTATAAACCTAAAATATGTATTGCAGGCATGCAAACAGTGTAAATTAAAACAAACATAACTCATATATGTCTGGATACAGAGCAACTTCTAGAGTGAGTGTAAGAAAACAAAGTCTGCATCTGCCTTTTGAAAGATGAGGTTCAGCCAGTCCAGACAGTAATGAAACAGATAAGAAAATGTATTACAGCAAGAACAGAACCAAAAGAAGAGTATTGTCCAGCTTGCTCGACTCCTTAAAGGGAATTAACCCATCTTCCTCTCTAGAACAGCTACAACTCTCTTTACTTGGAAAAGTTCATTTTTGCCGAGCATTGTTAGCAAAAAAAAGTCCCACCAGCACATCACCATGCATATTCATTGTTTACATTTTGGACTTCGGAGACAGGGCTATTATATTACCGTTGTATAAAAATGACAGCAGCTGACTGGCCCAGAACTTTCAGCACCTACTACATAAGTCAAACCGGCCACATACTGGTCTAATTTCTGCAAAGTCAGCTGAAGCTCGACAAGTGCCAGCTTAATACAGAAGATACAGTTAATAATCCCTTTCGATTGTTCTTATTGTGAATGCTTTGAAAATTCAATAAAAATTACATGCACAAAAAAGAATGATAAAATAATAATCCCTTTCAAAATGTTACTATAGCAGATTTATCTATTGAGCTGTAAAATGCAAACCAAATTTATTATAGTGAAACCATGACTCTGTAAAGTAATTTCACACAACTCAACTAAATAACTAGCAGGTTTAAAAGCTGGTATTATGATGTGTTACCTGCACTCCTTACAGCGATTGGACCTTGATTAATGATCATGATGCACGTAGTGATTGCATGGATGGTGCTGTTTTTTTAAAAACCTTAGAATCACCAGCACTCCGTCAAAAGCAGTCAATTCATTTGCTTATTTATTGAAGAAACATGCCACCAGCGTAATTTAGCCAACGTTTCGGGGCCATGCAGGGTCCCTTCTTCAGGGTCCTTTGGTAACTATGTTGCCTTTAATAAGGGACCCTGTACAGCCCCGAAACATTGGATAATTGACACTTGTGACATGTTTCTTCAATAAATAAACAAATGAATTGAATGCTTTTGACTGAGTGCTGATGATCTCCGTCTTCTAAGGTTTAAAAGGTAGTCACACTTCCGGTTCCGGCGCCCAATGAGTTAGACGTGTGCAGCACTGCTCCGTCCCGATATACTTCTCGAATCCTTCGAACGCCCGTCTATCTCATCGCACATTGCCTACCTCACCAGACCCGGGTCACCTGCTGATATGGACAAGTTTGTGTCTCGCCCGCTGCAGCCGCGACGAGCCATATTGCTGACATCGGGAGAAGAGCTGGACCCGTCCAAGATGGCGGACGGAGAGGACATGCTGGTCTCCTCTGATGATCCAAAGGAAGGTGAGCCTGCCTGCACCCCCGCACTGAACACAGTAGTCACAAGTTTGTTTTTTGACACTCAAGCACTTATGGTTTATGTTAGAATCGTGTCCTTGCTATGATTGTGCATAGCCAATATATGTGAATGTATGCTACCACTGCTACTTCTGATACAATAGTCAAACTGCGGTCATCTTTTTGGCTTTTTTATTTTGGTTTTGTGAAAATACATCTTGCCTTAACAAATCTTATTTGGAAATTATTATTATATTATTATCAACAGGATTTATATAAGGAAGACATTACAATCACAATACAATTCAAGACAAGATGGTAAGGAGGGCCATGCCCGTGAGGGCTTACAATCAAAAGGGGAGGTGCAAGTGATACATGAGGAGGTAGCTGTGTGGGGATGAATTGTTTGAGAATGTAATGGTTGAGTGGTTAGGTTGAGGTGGGATAGGCTTTCCCTGAATAGATGAGTCTTAAGGGATCGCCTAAAGACAGTCAGTGTGGGAGATAGATGGACAGGTTGGGGTAGAGATTTCCATAGGATGGGAGAGACTCTAGTGAAGTCCTGGAGGCTAGCATGGGAGGAGTTGATGAGGGAGCTGGAAATGACTGTGAAAAGTATCTCTTCTTCTAGCATACTTCTTTGCTCCTTTGCCAATGCAAACCTGCACCAATTAAAAACTGCTGATATCTTGACAATTGTTGCACACAAGGCAAGCTGTTTAATAGCCATATCTTTCTCTTTAGTCTAATATTCTAGTGTTCTTCATACCCCCTCCATATACCTGCATCCTGTTGCAGAAAGCCAGCTACCCCTTTCTCCCAGCTCTAACACTATAGGCAGTTTTCTAACACCCTGGAGCGCCCAATGGTGAATTATGAGACATTTGATTTGGCAGAAGTTTATTGCTTTTGATTATTAGTTAACCCATTTCCAAAAGGAAGAGTTAACGGCTGGACTTTAGATCCATTTTCCCTAACTAGAGCCACATATCTAAGGTGCCCCTTGCTCCTATTATTATATGCATGAGCCATAGGCTGCAAGTCTAAGGCAGTCACCCACTATAAAATGCCTTTCTATAATACAGGCACCATACATTTTATATGAATGATATGCTTTTTTGAAGACCCATCACTCTAAAATGCTGTACACCTTATCTTTAATTTGGTGCTATATTTGGGTCTTAGTATATGTTGAAATAGGTTCCACAGTCTTATCATTTCACAAACAATGCATGCTTTCCCTACAGTGAGTATATACTTGCATAACTAGGTATAAGGAATTTTTAAACATCCCAAAGATAGTATTCCAATAAATAAAACAACTCTAATTGAATATATTACATTTAAGATACATAGACCAAACACCCCTTAAATGTGAATGCCTGACTGTGTTATAATAATAATAATAACTATTATTATTATTATAATTATATATCAGGCCTCAAAATTTCCACTCGCTCCCTCGCAATTGGCGAGTGAAAATTGAGGGGGGGGGGGCGAGGGGAATCTCATCGAGGAGCGCCGCCGGCGGGACCAGAGATGGGACACTACCGCCGCGGCAATTGCTCGCTTCTGTCCTCTCTTCTCATCGGCCACTGTAGCTACAAAGCGGCCGATGAGAAGAGAGAACACAAAGGAACGATCGCTGTGGTGGTAGTGTCCCATCTCTGGCCCCGCCGGCGGCGCTCCTCGATGACATCCGCTGTCTTTTGCAGCTTCCTCCGCCCACCTCAGCTGCCAGGCTGGGAGGAAGACTGCAGAGACGGTGAGACCGGCCATCCAGAAAGCAGGGAAAAGAAGGTACATGGAGGACCTCTGCACCGACCTCCACCCCAACCCCCCCCCCCACCACCAGGAGAAAGAAGAGGCACCTGAATACCAGCTAAGTGCACTGTAAGTCCCTTTTCTTTCTTCCTTACACTGTGCGTCACACTGA
>NW_017307081.1:78978-91500 GCF_000935625.1 Nanorana parkeri
CTGACCTCTGCGCTGTGCGTCACTCTGACCTCTGCGCTGTGCGTCACTCTGACCTCTGCGCTGTGCGTCACACTGACCCTGCACTGTGCGTCACACTGACCCTGCACTTTGCATCACACTGACCTCTGCGCTGTGCGTCACTATGACCTCTGTGCTGTGGGTCACTATGACCTCTTCGCTGTGCGTCACACTGACCTCTTCGCTGTGCGTCACTATGACCTCTGCGCTGTGCTTCACACTGACCTCTGCGCTGTGCGTCACACTGACCTGCGCTGTGCGTCACATTGACCTCTGCACTGTTCTTCACACTGACCATGCGCTGCGTGTCACTCTGACTTCTGTCTGCGCGTCACACTGACCCTACACTTTGCGTCACACTGACCCTGCACTGTGCGTCACACTGACCCTGCACTGTGCGTCACTCTGACCTCTGCGCTGTGGGTCACTATGACCTCTTCGCTGTGGGTCACACTGACCTCTTCCCTGTGCGTCACTATGACCTCTGCGCTGTGCTTCACACTGACCTCTGCGCTGTGCGTCACACTGACCTGCGCTGTGCGTCACTCTGACCTGCGCTGTGCGTCACACTAACCTCTGCACTGTGCGTCACACTGACCTCTGCACTGTGCGTCTCACTGACCCTGCGCTTTGCGTCACTCTGACCCTGCGCTGAGCGTCACTCTGACCTCTGCGCTGTGCGTCACTCTGACCTCTGCCCTGTGTGTTACATTACTGACCTTTGCGCTGTGCGTTACATTACTGACCTGGCGGAGTTAAGTCCGGGGCAGCGTAGGGGTTAGGTGGGGCAACTGGTGGCGAGTAACTTTTAAGGCCTGGCTAGTAGCTCAGGACTTGAAATTTTGAGCCCTGATCTATTGTATACATAAAAAGGTCTCCCTGCAAAGAAGATAGTAAATACTTACCTAATCCTATGGCCATGCCACAAAATGCACAGGGAAATTACAGCCTAAAGATTTTTTTGAGACTGACACTTCTGGTCAGATTCCCAATTTCCTTCTGCGGTGAATGGTTGCTTCCACCAACTCCTATATCACTACAGAACACAGTAGTAATGCTGAATGTGTCGGTAGGATGAACCACTGACAGCAGGGGGACCAATGTATTGTTTTCTGAGGATTCTACAGATGGCGATTTCTCTTCAGCAGTGTTCAGCAGAGGTAGAGGTAAGTATTACTTTCTTCCTTACTGGGAGACCTTTATTTAGCAACTTTAAAGAATACTTTTACCTTCTTAATTACTTCATTTATTTACATTCACATTATGTATTTCATGCACAGTTCCCAAATGGCCTTGTAACTTTTTCTAGCAGCTTTATGTTGAACTTTTTGTTGGTACCTCCTGAATAGTTAATTGAAAATATGTGACTCTATTTTGAATTAGCTCAGAGCCTCTACTTTGGCATCTGCTTAAATGTTCAACTGGAAGGGTGACATTGGAAAGATTAGTGATGAGGATTAGCAGGAGATGCAAGAGGCACCTGAGATGGTCATGTTATATTACAAAGATAGAGTAACACAAATATATCTGCTGTAAGGTAGTTACTCAGCCCAGCAAATTCTGGATACATTTCAGTTTAGCAGAGACTGGAATTATGGTGGACCTTTCGATGAACTGTATTTACCATTTTCTCCTTGACAATGTTTCTTTCCTTGTTTACACTGTCTTCTCTAGCCTGAGGCTCACTCTTTATACCATGGCTATTTATGAATGCCCTATTTTTGAACCTTAATGTTGTTCCCAGAAAAAATGTTGCATCGTCAGGAACTGCAATGAAGGTATGAGAACAGCTGCAATGAGACAGAATATAACATTCTCATATAGTTGTGTACAATATTAAATATAGCTTCCAAACATTTCAAACACAATATATTTTATAGAAGGGTTTTCTTCAGTTAACTTTCAGTTCTTGATATACAGTATGATGTAAACTTGTCCATAGACTATGGGGTCTATTCACGAAGCTGCCGAAGGATCTGGCCGTAGCTTCGGCCGATCCTTCGGCTAGCTTCGGCCCCAGGACCCCTTCGGTTCAGTAGAACCGAAGGGGTGCTGTACGGGCTATTCACAATAGCCCGTACAGCTCCCGATCATGGCCGAGCGGCTCAGTCGAGCCGAACGCATATGCATCGGCTCGGCTGAGCCGTGCTGAAAGCCGAAGCTGGCCGAGCGGCCGGCCATTGGCCGGCCGACAGCCTGCTTCTGACAGCTGGGCGGAGCCAGCCGTGATCTTACGGCTGGCTCCGGCCACTTGCAGAGAGATCAGCGTCCCTGGTTACCTGCTAACCAGGGACACTGATCTCCAAACAGCTAACTCTCCCTGGCGCCCCGGGAGTCTCCTGCTCCCGGCCGCCAAGGAGAGAAACACTGCTGTGTCTTTTTTACTTTATTCTGACACGAGCGATGTCAGAATAGTGGAAAAAAAATAAAAATAATTTTCCCATAGAAAAGCATTGGGACATTACTATTGGCTATTTCAATTTGCAATAGCCAATAGTAAACTAGCATTGTACCCGCCCTCTGCTGCAGTTCCCCATCAGCTCGTGTCATAATAAGGAAAAAAAGACTATCAGTGCTTCTCTCCTTGGCGGCTGGGAGAGGGAGGCTCCCAGAGCGCCCGGGAGAGTTTTTTTTTCTTTTTTTTTTTACAGCAGCAGAGCCGCCGGACAATAGGAAACTATTGGGTGGAGCTAGCTGTCACTGCTAGCTCCGTACAAACGTTTCCTATTTACTTTATTGACTTTTTTCACTCTTTTTCTGTTCTGCTCGGTCCCTCTGAGGTATTCGGCTATTCACTCACTGCTGTTCGGCATCTTAGCCGACCCAAAGACACTCGAAGCAAGCCGATGTACGGCTGATTTCAGCCGATGTACGGCTGAAATCAGCCGTACCAGCCTGAAGTGAATAGCCGAACAGTGTTCGGCTCACTTCACTTCAGATCGGTCATTCACTCGGCTGCCCTCGGCAGCTTTGTGAATAGACCCCTATATGTATTAGATGTAAAATCATTTTAGTAATAAGGAATTCAGATTAAATAAATGGGACATGACAAGCACCATAATTATGCATATGTTTACTAGAAGGAATTGGACACATGTATTTAATTTTGTAATCTGTGTTGATGTTATTCTTTACTTTTTAGGCCTCATTCACACTGCCGCACATATACGCGCGTACGTGCGTATTGTAACATATGCAACATATGCAAATAAATGTCTCCATACACATAGCCGCGTATGGAGCCCTTTATTTGCATGTATACGCGCGTATGTGTGTACAGTTCATTAAAATTTCCATTAGATGCATTCTGGGAATGCAAATAGTGCACGCATATACGTACATACGCTCATATATACGCGCATAGACGCGTGTATATACGCAATATACAATTTTGCTTGCGTTGTGTGTGAATAAAGCCTTATGAGTAAGTATTCAACAATATTGTAAATTCATTCAATATTAGTATGTAGAACTCTGACTGGACTGGAGGTGCCGAATAGAAAATTTACAGCATGGATTATGGCGGTGTGGAAAAAGGAATATACAGTAGGATGGGATAGTTTAGTTTAGTTATTATCATTTTTATTTAGAGTTTTTTTATTTTATAGAGAGTTTTTATTTTAGTTGTTTACTTCAGCAGAAAAGAAGAGATCCCTATCAGCGCAGGACCTGTCTGTGATAGCTAACCACATTGCGGTTCATCTCTTAGAAGATAAGGTTGGTACAAGAAAGTCTCCCACTACTCTTTCTC
Source organism: Nanorana parkeri (assembly GCF_000935625.1). NCBI lineage: Eukaryota > Metazoa > Chordata > Amphibia > Anura > Dicroglossidae > Nanorana > Nanorana parkeri. The sequence goes on from NW_017307081.1 coordinate 82,748, forward strand.
TGTCGTGCTTGGCATTTTTTGCCTCACCCAACCCCCCCTCCCAAAATACTGTATGTATCAAATCATGTAGCTATAGTGAAAATTGTCCTAGTCTAGTCTAAAATAAGGAAAACTACCATTAGCCATAAAGTGGTTATTATAATGTATACAGCTATACGGGTTTATAACTTGAGAAGAGTGTTATGACTTAACAAAGATATTTTGCCACCCAGAAATGTTAAACAATTGTTGAACAGCCAGGCACAGTATATGTGATATTTTTGTATATGTGAAGCATTTTTCTCTTTCATGCATAAAAGTTATTATGAATTCCATGCATTATCCATGTTGCATTCCGGAGAGACACAGATCCTTCCTGAGCTCAGTAAATGCTTTTAATTTCAAAAGAATGCAGAGCTATTTGTAGAGGACCTGGCAATACCTCAGCCGAATGCTTCATCCAGAATAAAGTAGGTCAGTTCCATAGAGATGTCAATGGCGTGATACAGTATTAAGAGATGTCTCATGCTTTGTCTGTTGTCGCCTCCAGTCACTATAAACAATACATTGCTGACGTTATACTAATTATCCACAGCAAATTATTGGGAAACTGGCTATGGAAAATACAGAGCATGTAGGTAAACATGTAATTGCCTGTGGTAATAATGATCAGAGTTTCTAATAGATGTCTTCAGTGGTGTGCGCACAGATTAATTGTCCTCAAATGTCCAGTGGTTACAGACAGATTTACGTGTGCATTGTAACTGGCATGCAGTCACATGGGATCTCTGCGTCACAGTGTGCAATGCATTTAGCACATTAATATTTATTAAGAAATTAAAGACCTGTTTATTTTCTAGTTCTGGATCACCAATTTTAGTGAAGAAATGTACACAATTCTCAAAAAGCATTTTAAATTAAAACAATAAAAAGGATTTATAAGAACCTATATATCTTATAAAATCTTTTTAATTTGTCTTTTGATTAGAATTAGAATTCTACAATTAGAATTGTAGCAGTTAAAAAAAATCTAAAAGCATTGGTACCTATTAATGGGAAACTATAGTGGTTTTGGGTTATTACTATTATTATTATACAGGATTTATATAGCGCCAACAGTTTGCGCAGCACTTTACAAAACTGAGGGAGACAATACAATTAACAATACCATTTCAGTACAGTAGGTAGGAGGGCCCAGCTCATGAGAACTTACAATATAATAGGAGAGCCAAGTGATACAAAAGGTAATAACTGTATGGGGTGATTTAATGGAAGAACTGAAAGTACTGTTATATCGAGGTGGAATAGGCCTTCCTAAGGAGAGTTTACAAGGATCACTTAAAGGTGGACAGAGTAGGAGATAGGCAGACAGGTTGGGGTAGGGACAGATTAGGGTAGGGAGCTCCAGAAAATGGGAGACACTCTGGAAAAATCCTGGAGGCGACAAGAGAGCTGGAGAGCAGGAGGTATTGGGAAGAGAGAAGGGGGCAGTTTGGGTGATATTTTGAGATGATGTGGGTGATGGAGGTCGGGGTGGAGTTGCAGACGGCTTTGTAGGTTAATTTTAGTATTTTTAATTTTTTTCGTTGGGGAAGTGGGAGCCAGTGGAGCGAGTGGCAGAGGGGAGTGGCGCATACTGATTGGTTGGTAAGGTGGATGAGTCATGATGGACTGCTTAGTGGTAGTCCAATAAGGAGGAAGTTACAGTGGCCAAGGCGATATATTACAAGGTAGTGAATTAGAGTCGACATGAGTTGGATAGTGATTGGATGGGGGGCTGAAAGGTGAGCTCAGAGTCAAGGATTACTCCGAGCACCCTGGCTTGACGGGGGGGGGGAAGTGATGCATGAGGAGATAGGAGGGGTGAGCTGAGGGGTAGAGAGATACATTTGGGTGTCATTAGCACAGAGATGGTAATGGAAACCATGGGAGGTTACCAACTGATCCAGGGAGGAGGAATAGAAGGGGCCCAAGGACAGAGCCTTGGGGGACCCCCACGGTTAGAGGAAGAGGAGAGGAGGAAGTAGAGTTATAGGTGACCACTGAATGTGTGCTGGGATAGGTAGGAGGTGAACCATGAGAGAACAGAGTCATGGAGGCCAAGGGATTGGAGGTTATTGAAGAGGAGTGGGTAGTCAACTGTATCAAAAGCAGCAGAAAAGTCCAGAAGTATGAGTACAGTGTAGTGGCCTTTGGTTTTAGCAGTTAGTAAATCGTTAGCAAGTTTTAGAAGAGCAGTTTCTGTGGAGTGTCGCAGATGAAGACCAGATTTAAAGGGTTCGAGGAGGTAATTAGTAGTAAGGATGTGGCTCAGGCTGTTGTAGCCAAGGCATTCAAGAATTTTAAAGGTAAATGGGAGCACGGAGATGGGTCTCAAATTGTTCAGACTAGTGGGCCCTATTGAGGGCTTTTTTTAAAATGCGGTTCACCAGTGATTGTTTTAGAGGTGTAGAGACGATGCCAGTGGAAAGGGAGAGGTTGAAGATGTGAGTAAAAGATTGTAGAATAGCGCTAGAGGGTGACCAGAGTAGTTGTGAGTGAATGGGGTCCAAGGAGCAGGTGGTTAGGTAAATGTTGGATAAAAGAGTAGCTACTTCATCTGCAGTGATAGGATCAAATGAAGAGAGTATTGGATGTGGTGGTAGACAAGGTGTATTCAAAGTGACAAATGTCTGGACAGTGGCAACCTCATGGCAAATTGCATTAATCTTGTCTTTGAAGTGATTGGCAATCTCCGGGGCAGTGAGTGAGTTAGTTGGAGGAGGCAGCGGGGACGAAGTAGGAAGTTAAAGGTAGAAAAGAGTTGACGGGGATTGGAAGAAAGGGTTTTAATGGGTGTGATTAAATAGGTCTGTTTGGCTGTGTGTAGTCAGGTACTGTATTTTTGGAGTGTGGATTTATAAAGGGTGAAGTCTTGCATGGATTTGGAATAACACTATAGTCGCTCAAGAGTGCGACTATGTCTTCTAAGTCTTTTATTGTCATCTGTCTGCCAAGGCTGTAGTGGATGGGGCCTGATTCTGTGAGTGGTGATTGGGGAAGGTGTGTCCATTCAGGAGGAGAGTGAGTTTTTAAAGTGGCGAAGGTTTCTACAGGTAATGGTAATGGTTTGCTGGTTGGAGTGGTAGAGGCTTAATGATAAGGAGAGTGTGAAATTGACAAGGTTGTGATCAGAGAGGGGAAAAGCGTGTTGGTGAGATTGGAAGGAGTGCAGAGGTGAGAGAATATTAGATCAAGTGTGTTACCATTAGAGTGAGTAGAAGTGTTAGTCCATTGAGTTAGGCCAAAGGAAGAGGTTAGGCCGAGTAGCTGAGATGTTGCTGGTGTGTTAACGTTAACAGGGATATTAAAGCCACCAAGTATAACAGTGGGTGTTTCAGAGGAGAGAAAATAGGTTAGCCAGGCTGAGAAGTTGTTGAGGAAGCTTGATACTGGTCCTAGAGGACAATAAATCACAGCAATCTCAGCGAAACTGGGGAAAACAGACATAGACAATGAACTTCAAAAGAGGGAAGTAATAGAGAAGGTGGTGTAGGAGGAACTTGAAAGGCGCATTGTGGGGATAGAAGGATTCCAACTCCATTTCCCTTTCATCCACTGGGTCTTGGTGAGTGAGTCCAGTGGAGACCACCATGGGAAAGGGCAGCAGGCGAGTCAGAATCCCGAAGCCAAGTTTCTGTAACAGCAAGTAGGTTCAAGTAGTTGGAGACAAAGAGGTCATGGATGGAGAAGAAGCTTGTTGCAGACTGATCGGGCGTTCCAGAGGGCGCAGGAGAAGGGGAGACTCGTACTCACCCAAATGCTTCGAGGCCTAGCGCGAGTACGTCCGGTATCAGAGAGCATCCCAGATAGCAAGGATAACTTGCTACAAACTTGTGGCAGGGTGAAATTGTAATTTTGTTAACTTGCTGCACACATTCCTAGCAAGTTGTAGACTTGCAGAACACTTGCAGCACAAGTTCTAGTTGACACTTTTTGAATTTGTAGCAAATTTGCTTGGCAAGTCTACAGCAAGAGTCCTGCAGGTCTTAGCAAGCTCGCTGGTCTGGAGACTTGTAATGCAGACTTGCTGTAATTGTGCAACAAAATTGTGAAGCTTGGCAAGTCTGCAATAGTTTAGCAAGTCATTTTCAGCTCAATTGCTTGCTATCTGGGATGGAGCCGACTTCCCGGCCAATCAGAAAGCAGGGTGTCGCGTCATTAGCGTGGTCTATGGTGGGCTCTGCAGGGTCTTAGGTGGGCTTAGCAGCCTGAGACCCTGCAGAGCCCACCAGAGCCCACCAGAGATCCTTCACAGCCCACCTGAGACCCCGCAGAGCCCACCACAGACCCTGCAGAGTCCACCACAGACCACAGCCGGGTGGGGTAAATTTAGTGTGTGTGGGGGGGCGCCCGAGTTTTGTCTTGCCTCGGGCAGCCCCAAACCAATTTACACCACTGACGGGGACATCAGCACAGACACTGCACTGCCACGCTCCTGTCTGCAGCTCATCAGGAGGAGAAAAGCTCTATCGAAGTTCTACCGAAAGTTCCAACTTCTGAGATCTCCAACGACCTTACTTACTTAGAAATAAGAGGATTGGTCGAGAAAGCTGAATAGTTGGGCTCCTTGGTGGCCACCTGCAGCTTCCTCCGCCCACTTCAGCTGCCATAGGCTGGGAGGAAGACTGCAGGGCTTCCATTGGCAGAGAAAGAGCGGGTCCAGCAGTGAGGGCACAAGGAGGCAGCTGGGCATCATGCTGGACTAGAGGCTTCACCTGAGACTGGAAACCTCCCACTGCTGGCCTCTGCACTGTAAGTCACACCACTGACCTCTGCATTCTGCATCACACCCTGACCTCTGCACTGTAGATCACACCACTGAACTCTGAACTGTAGGTCACACCGTAGACCTCTGCACTCTGCGTCACACCGCCGACCTCTGCACTGTAAGTCACACAGCTGACCTCTGCGTCACACCTCTGACCTCTTCACTGTAAGTCACACTGCTGACCTCTGCACTGTAAGTCACACTGCTGACTTCTGTGTCACACCGGTGACCTCTGCACTCTGCGTCACACCGCTGAACTCTGCACAGTGCGTCACAATGCTGCACTCTGCGGCAAACCACTGACCTATGCACTATAAGTCACACCGCTGCCCTCTGCGTCACACTGCTGTCCTCTGTACTCTGCATCACACCGCTGACCTCTGTACTCTGCATTACACCACTGACCTCTGCGTTACAAGTGACCTCTGGAACTCGGAAATGTAATTTTTCAAATTGATTCGGCTGTGTTAGCTCCTGCGCAGCAGCCTTTTGGGAAACAACGCCGCGCCTTCTTACAGGGCTTCCGCCGGCTGCCCATCTTCCCCTCCTGAGAACCTTTGGCCGAGACTTCAGGCTGGTACCCCGGAGCAGAGCGGCAGCACAGAGTATGTACCAAATTCATATACTATTATTCTGCATTGCTGTATAATGTATTGCTGGGATTTTTAGTCCTCTATAGCTGATGGTATTATTCTGCATTAGAGTGTAAGCTCCTCTGTACAGAGGCTGATGTGACTTCTCTGTACAGCACTGTGGTATATGTCAGAGCTATATAAATGTATAATAATAGTGTATTACTGTGGGGGGAAATTAGAGTGTAAGAACCTCTGTGCACAGACTGATGTGACTGGCTCAGTGTTCTCTGTTCAGCACTGCGGTGTATGTCAGAGCTTTATAAATGTATAATAATAGTGTGTGACTGTGCGGGGGACATTAGAGTGTTAGCTACTTTAGTGCAGAGAATGCCAGGGGGGTTGGGGGGCCAGTGAGATCTGATTCTCTATAGCAATATGTCTGTGAAGGTTCTCATTCATCCAGGTCATGGTATATCTGTACAAAATAAGTCAAAGCAACTGGACTTGCTGTATTTTTCTTGAAGACAATTCACTGGCCATCCAACCAGCTTTCTCAATTCAGAAATTTCTGAATTGAGAAAGCTGGTCGGATGTCCAGTGAAACGTCTTCAAGAAAAATACAGCAAGTCCAGTTGCCTTGACTTATTTTTTACAATTATTCTCTATACCAAGCTTCCTATTGTTGCAAGGTTTGTGTATTGGTTGTAGCAAGGTTTGTGTGTCAGCTGTAGCCCTCCGGTACTTACTAGTGGCCGGCCCTGCCCCTCAATTGCGCTTCTGTGTTTGGCTCCTCTCCCTGTTGTGAGGGGTGGGGCCTGTTGGTGGTCACATGATTGGGCTGCTCAGTCTAAAATGCCCGGGCCTTCTTTTTGTCCCAGTCCGGCCCTGGGGGCCAGGATTAGGTTAGATGTCCCCAGAAAGCAGGAGAAGCAGGAGGGTGAGGGACGTGAGATGAGAGTTAGATTTACAGCAGTGTACATGCTCTAAAGTTCTGGAAGCTTTGTCAGCATGTGGGTTCAGGATAGCAGGGAGTTGATAGGTGCAGTAGTAGCAGTGTGAGGGTAGGAGGGAGGGAGATATGCATATGCAGTGGGGGGTGAGGAGAAGAGGGGTGAAGGAAAGAGAGTTTTAGGATGGAGGAGACAGTTATGAGAAGGAGACAAAGAAAAAGCATGTTAGAGGGAGAAAGGGAGTTAGAAGCGGAGCAGGAGAAGGAAAGCAGGTTGAAGGAAAAAAGTTTACTTGCAGTCCTTGTGAAAAGTAGTTGTTGATGCTTTCTTTAGATGCCTTTATTTCTTTCTGCTGTGCAGGGGAAGTATGAGATAGTAATGGGAATGAGGAGTAGTAGGTATAAAAGGGGTGTAAGTATGCACGCAGAGAGGTAGGGAAGTAGGGAAGAGGTTAAAGTGGGATTGTATGAAGATCAGTGAGAGTGGTAAATGAATAGGAGCTGCTGGGCACATGATTGCACTTAAGTTATGTGTTAATGAATTCTATATAGGTTGCGTTGATTGTATTTTGTTTCTTTTAGTTTTCGATATAAACAATCTGATACATGACAAAGGAATACCAAGCTGTGATATAGAAACAGCATAGCAGAACGGCTTGCTTTGCAGTTCCCTTTGTCTGATTGAAACCTCGGATTCAACTTATTGGTTTTTACTTCATCACTGCAAAGAATTTTACACAAGTCTAATTTCTGATATTTAATGTTCAGCTTTGTTAGCATGTAGAATGTGAAGGCAATTTAAGGTCAGCTCAAGGAAGGTTTGTATGTCTGTAGGCGTCATCTAGTTCTTGCTGCCCAAGCCTGCTTGGGGAAAGAATCATCCAAGATTGGTTATTCCAGTTGATCCCTATTGCTTTTTGCAAGTTTGGCCAATGAAAACGTGCATGTTTGTACAAGAATTGTTTATAATTGTTTGGTAACCAGATTGTGCAAGTCTGACCATCTGCCATCTAATGTATGTAGGTATATTAGGAGTACAGAATTTCTCAGGAAGGGCATGGGACTTTATGATAAATGTATGAAATGTTGCATGCTTTAGGGAGGTTTCATGAAAAAGCTTATATCCCCTGTAGTAGTAATATTAAAAGCCTCTGACTTGAACAAAGCAATATTCAGCATACATGCGGGCCATGGTTCACATGCAAGAGCAATTTTCTGATTAGCATCTTCTAGTACAGCAGCAACAAACAGAGGCCCTACATATTTGGCTTAAAGGATATGGTTACATCTTCTGTTATTCTGGTATTTTGACAGCATTTTTTACTTCTTTTACTCCCTTTTTTCAATGCACTTTCACAGTCCGCTGTTGCCGGTTTTGGTGTTGTGCTTGGTGTGCCGGGTGTGTCTGGACACACCCTAATCACCCCAAGCACAACACCGAAACTGCAACAGCGGGCGCTGTGTCTTTAGTCACTGAGCCAGTGGAGAGATCACAAAGATCTCTCTGTAACCAGCTCAGCAATACAGAGCGCAGCAGCACTTGCCACTTCCATTCCTCACATAACAGCCTCAGTCCTCAGTGCCTGGGAAGCTTCGAGGGAGCATGGCTGCGGCTTCCCAAGCTTCCCATCCAAACAGAAAGCTGGGTGGGTGGTCACATGACCACCTGCTAGGCTCCCTACTTACTGCACCCCTGTTGGTAGAAGTATGGGACAGTTGAAGAGATGGGAATCCGGGATGCCTAACTTTTGTGTGCACACCCTAAATGCAATAAGCTGCGCATGCCTATGGCTACAGGTGTAGTTACAGGCTGGAAATATACTGCAGAAGACTGTCAGAGATTGGGGACATGTTACATGACAACATTAAAGATCACTGCATTTGCAGCCCCTTTACAAATCAACACTTCTACTACTGGCTGATAGGGCCCTGGGGGCTACACCATAAGTAGCAATGGGATGCATGCTGTAGGTTGGGCACCAGGGCTGAAGAATCACCCATATCATATTTAAATAATATTATCGAGTGTCTTATAATGTGCCATGAAGACCAATTGACTCTGAAAGTATGAAAAGAAAAAATACAAGATAACAGTGAATGTGAAGAGTCCTTAGAACAGTGTACTTTCTCTAAAGGGCACCTTTGATGCAATACATTTTTAGCCCTTTAAACTGGCACTAGCTTCCTAGCTTTTGGCAATCTTACACAGCAGACTGTGATCTGTGAGCACGTGATCCTGAAATAATTAGCTGTCCCTCATTAAATACATTGTGCCAGGAAAGGAGTCTGGTAATTAGCGCAGCAGTATTGATGCATCAGTGGCTCTACATTGTAAGAACATTTGTGTTGAAAACAATCTAATTATGATTTCATTTATATTTTATGAAGTTTTTTTTTTGCTGATACAAAACAGAAATGTTGTGTTTAAAATTCAAAATAA
>NW_017307081.1:91660-123323 GCF_000935625.1 Nanorana parkeri
TATACATATATATATACACTAATTTGACCTATTTAGGGATCATTTCCAAGTAATCTGACCTGAAGGTGCTTGTCCTATATCATGCTTGACCTAAAAGAACATTCTTGAGTAATCAGTTATAGTAGTTTATTTAGCAACATAGCAACAGTTCAGTCAAGCTCCCCTCCTCCCCACGCAATGTAAAGTATTTTTGTTTTATTTCACAATAGACAGAGATTAGACCTGCTTAATGCGTAACATTAATACAGTCATTTCTTCATTAATCTCCGGGCCATGACAACCATGCTTCAACCACTGATTGTTACACAAACTTTCATAATTGTGGCCAGTAAGCCAATATAATTCCCATCCGATTGGAAATCATTTTCCAAGTCTTGCACATACAGAAAATAAGTTAGGTGGTTAATTTAAAAGATTTATGTAACTATTACAAACCACGTACAGGGAGATTCTCATTATATATGTATTGCTTTATTAATATTTCTGCCCAGATTTACTGCTTTTTGTTAGAATACACATTACTGTGTTTATAGCAACAACTTCTGTAGTATACAATTTCGGTCACTAGATGGCAGTGTTTATAAGTTATGTTATACCATATCTGTGGTATATACTCTGTTGTATTGAATACAGTAGAGAATAAAGCTGTGGCTTCCTTCCTGTTTCCAAGCTATGCGCCGCATGCATATCTGACTGTGTGCTTGTGTTTCTCTGTGAGGCTGTGCAAAAAGTTCCAACACTTTTGATTCGACACAGCCTTTAAAAGGGTAGTACGCGTGCTGCATGGGAGCACAAAAAGTTAGCAGAACATTGACTGAAGTAAAAAATCTGCAGTCACTGTTTATGTATTCTGACAGCAGGGGATGCCAGCTGTCAGAATACAATAGCCAGCCGCCTCTTCTTTCCTCCTAGTAAGTAGAGATGAGTTCAGGCCTGAACTTGAGCTCCTCTGAACCTGTAAGGAATCTTCCTCCGCTGCTGCCTAATTGCCTGCCCACAGCTGCACTTAACCAAAGTGGTGGGATACTGTGTTGTTATTGACTTTATATGGCCACATGGCTATATTAGGTAAATGACACTGACCTAGTATGGCTATGTGGCCCTATAAGATTAATGATGTCAGCACAAGGATCATGCCCCGTTGTTTATGTGCAGCAGTGGGGCGGAGAATGTCCCATCTTGTTTCTGATTGGACAAGTAGCCCCATGTCCCTTCCATATTCAGAAGAGCTCAGGTTTGGACCAGATTTTGTCGGTACAAATGTACAATTAAGCATCGCCTGAATCAAATCTCATGGGATCAGTCATGCTATGTGTAAAGAACTTTCTAAAAGACATTATGTTAGCTAAGGAGCTAGTGCTGTTGCCTTTTAACTGTGCTTCTGGTTTTAATACACCCCCCCCCCCATCCTCCAGCAATGCTTTAGGCATAATGGTTGTATATTCTTTGCCTGTTTGAGTATTTAATGTTCTGCTTTGGGCTTTTGTATAGTATCTGTGTACTCTCTAAATGGCTGTATAATTAGTTTGATGCTTTATAAATAATTATAGCAAGACAGTATTTTCTATGCTGAGTATACTGTAGATCTCAGTACTTCTACGCATACGCTTCGGCTCGGCTAAGCCGTGGTAACACCCAAAGCGTGGAGAAAGGTCGGGCGATCTCAACATAAATGACAACTGGGCGGAGCCAGCTGTGATTTTATGGCTGGCTCCGCCCAGTTGTAGTGACAGATCAGCGTCCCCAACTTTTTTTATTTTGCCGGCATCTGTCAGATGCTTCATTATGCGATGGACTCCGGGTCAGCGTGCAGCGTTTTTTAAATCATTTTTTTAAAACTTTTCTTTCAAATATTTTTATTTATTTTTAAATTTTCCTATTTTTTTAAAATGTTTAAATTATTTTTCAACTTTTTTTATTCATTCTTTTTACTTATTTTGTATTCTGCTCGGTACCTCGGAGGTACAGAGCAGAATAGCCGTCATTCGGCTATTCACTCACTGCCGTTCGGCCCCTTTGGGCTATTCACTCACTGCCGTTCGGCCCCTTTGAGAATAGGGGCAAACGGCAGCAAGTGAGCTGCCGGAGCTTTGGCTCAGCCGATCCAGATGTTGGATCGGCTGAGTCGAACTCCTTCTGCACTTTGGCTCAGCCAAACATGCAGAGCAGGTTCGGCTGACAGAAGGCAGCTAAAGGCAGCCGATGTACGGCTGATTTTAGCCGATGTACGGCTGACTGAAGTGAATAGCCGAACAGCGTTCATCTCACTTCACTTGAGCCGGGCTATTCACTCGACTGCCTTCGTTAGCTTTGTGAATAACCCCCTATGTGTTAAAGAGATGATTGTCAGCTAGGTGAACTATTTAATTAGAAATTATGTTGTTGAAATATATTATCTAGGTTCACAAAGAGTTACTAAAGTAAAAAAGTAAAAATCCAAACAAACACAGGTAAGTTACTTTGTGCATTCTGATTATGTAAAAGGAAACTAGTATATTTAAAACCTTGGCGTCAAATCTGGGTTTCCACGCCTTAACCTGTGTCTTACCTTGTGACCAGAGCTGAAAGGATTTACCACTTACTAGCAGAAGGAACTACATGTTCTTGGCATCCAAGCTGATGACTAAATGTCTTACTCAAGGGTGTAACTGCAAAAATCTGGAGATAACTGGATTGGGTTTTCATTAGCAACTGGTAATAAACTATAAGGACAGTACATTATGCCACAGTTTAGACATCTGCAAGTATAATAACAAGATTTCATGCACATGAATTAGTAATTGAAAAACAAATACAAATGCAACATTAGGAAGTCTCTTGCATTGGAAAACGTAGCTTCTTTTTGTATTAACTTTTCAGTTTTTCTTTCCCCATGTACAGCTACAGTTTGACTCTGTATTGTATACTGTTATCATAAGGTAAGGGATTCCATAGTGTACTGAGTGGCTTAGGGGATAGTAACCTGGCTTATACCTATGGTGTCCTGCACGCCATTCTCACCAGGTATGCTGTCCACATGGAATTTAGAATTCTCAAATCCTGTATTAAATTAATCTTACTAGCTCTTGTATCATGCATATTCATGCATATTTTATACTGTACCTTTCTGTGTACACAATAAAGGAAAATATAGAAGGAACTTTGCTGGAGCTCAAACAAAGTGTAACACATGCTGGTTATATGAAGAGTCTAACCCCGATTCTATTTATTCAGGAATCACAAATATTGTGTTGTGTGCGGGTGACTAGTACACTTTGATTCTGCTTAAAAGACATTCATCAGTGCCAATGCTAGGGTCTAATACAATATGAATGCCCATTTCTATGATATGTATTAACTTTTTCTCCACCAACTCACATAGTTGTAGTAATGAAGCTGGTGACACACAGTGCTATTTTGACCTCATCTAAGAAAAACAGACTGTTATTAGGTGAAATATATTTAAAAAGGAGAACATTATGTCCTTTGAATCTTGCATTTTTCAAATGCTCATCTCAGTAGGCAGGTGATTTTGTATTATTTTTTGCTGTGACCTGTGTCGCCCTCAGCAGTAAAACATATTTAACTACATCCATTCTATAAACACTGTGAAAAGTTACCTGCAGTCGAATCTTAGTTGTACTGCCAGTATTAACCACTATAAATATCAGCATACCGTCACTGTAGTTAGTAAAGTATACATGTAGTTCAGCGCATACCATAAACTGACACCCAGAAAGAAAAGCTGCTCGCTGTTGACAACATGGCAGCTGATGACAGGAGCAGAGGTGGAAATACTCACATGGGGTCAGATGCTGGATAGTGTACACAAAAGTGACAGCAAGCTGTGTGAACTAGAGGGTGTGAATGCCAGCCACAGAGAAGTGTGTGTACACCACAGAGAGGCAAACAGAGAATCGTGTAGGCTGAGCTTGTAACCAGTTGGGTAAGTAGCACCAAATTGGTACACATAGAGCATGGTCTGTGGGAGGCTGGGTTCTAGACAGAGAGGTAATAATTAGGGATGAGGGAGCTGGCCTGGGTTCAATTTGGGGGTTGTTAGTCGAACTCACCACAAGGTCCAAATATTGTGAACTTTAGTCCAAACCACTTGATCTCTGTACCATTGGGTTATACCGCCACTTGTAGGAATAGGACGCTAGGCAGAAAAAAAGTTAAATTTGATTATTTTGGTTTTACAGAATCCTCCTTTTGAGAGTAACAGTAAAACCCCTTTATTAAATTTGTCACAGAAGGTGGCCCAGAGAGTTTCGGAATAGCTGCCTTTTGTTGTAAACCAACTTTTTTGGTTTTACATAAAGATGAGGTAGTTCTTCGTCCTAGACATTCCTTTTTTCCTATGGCAGTATCTGATTTCCATCTCAATGAGGATATTCTACCCACCCTTTGTCCTCATCTAACACATCCTAAACAATTAGTGATTACCTGTCTGGACGTAGTTAAGGCGGTGCAAGTTTATTTGTCTGCTATTGAATCTTTTTGTAAGTCAAATTCTCTTTTTGTGATTACTGGCGACCCACGGAAAGGAGATGAGGCTTCTACAGCTACCATTTCTTGTTGGCGCAAACAGGTTATTGTTCAGGCTTATGCTCTTACAGGATAATCTCCACTTTTTCCACTTGCAGCTCAATCTACTCATGCAGTTAGCACCTCATGGGCTTTTCAATATCAAGCGCCTGTTTCTAAAGTCTTTAAGGTGGCTACCAGGTTGTTGGCACATGCATTTACTCGTTCCTTTAGAGTTGATGTTGTTGTATCTGCAGATGTTTCCTTTGGTTGCAAAATTTTAAAGATGGCTGCTTAGTTTGTGTGAGCTGTTTTTTTAAGTTATTTTATAGTTCTCACCCCTTGGCGGACATTGCTTTGAGACATCCCATTGGTACAGAGATCAAGATCTCTGCTGTGTCCTCCAGTGAATGGAAGGAAAATACATTGTTTTGTACTCGCCATAAAATCGTTTTCTCTGCGTTCATTGAAGGACACAGCAACCTCCCTTCTTTGGGACTTTTTGTGCCTTAGTTCTACTGCTTTGTGACTAACTGAGCTGCCTTTGATGGGGGTGTGGCCACCAGCAGGAGCTGCCCCCAGAGCCAAGCTTCTTTATATAGGGCAGACAGGAGGTTGGGGCCATTGTTCACAACTTTGCATGTTACAAGATGGTGTGGGGTTAACCACCTGTTAGTATGCCTCTGAAGAACTGTCAGAATTTCTGGCCTAGTGTGGCCCCCTGTCCCACAGACATACCAACTGCAAAACACTGTGGCAGCATTTTACCTGGGCCGTTGCATAGGATCTTGGTTGCTTGGAGGGACTGGAGATTCTGAGCAGTCATTTAATGAGGCCAATAAAGAAAAGGGGTAGAGGTGACTGCACCGTCACCATCACCATGTACTCTTTCCAACCATCAGCAAATTTACCCAGTGAACTATAAAATAGATGTAAGGTCCTTCTCCTTTTTGCTGGATCAAATGTCTGTGGTGATGTACACCCTCCTGCTTAGACATGCTGAAGGAGGGCAGGGAAAAATGGCAGCTGGTAGACGGCCACTGTGGTGCAGCACAGACCATAACGGTCCCTAGGGGGGCAGACTTCACTAGGAATGGAAGCAGCTGTAAAGCTAGCAATTTTGCCAATTTTGCCAATCTTGCATTGAAGCCGGACATGGACGTTGCTGGGCAACAGTTTTTTCTTTCATATCAGCAGCTTTTTTTACAGATATCATTGTAGTGATAGTGATATGATTAACTCTACTCTGTGTGGCTTCATGAAGACCCTCTTCCCCGCTTGATTTGTTGCAAGGTAAGCCTCTCACACCCCTTGTCAGACTTCCATCCCTATTACTTGCGGCTGCAGATTTTGCAGTGAATGCAGATGGAGAATCTTGTGGAGTGGCTGAAGAGGTAGAAATCCTGCCTCACTTCTATTGCGCCTCTGCCTCACTTTCTTCCTCTACAATTTTGAGCACCAATGGACATTCTGCTACTTTGTCATCCCCCACCCTCTTCATGCAGGAACATCAATGGAAATTGCTGCTCCCTGCTTGCTGTCTCCTCCCCCTATGCTCCTGCACTCTTCCTCAACATCTGTAAAAGTAAAAAAAAATACATTCTAGTGCATCTACCTGCACCAAGTTACTGATGCTGTGCTGAAGTAGTTCAGACGATACATTCATGTCTGTTTGGGCCAAAGGCAAGATTAGCTTTAGAGCAAGAGGAAGAAGAGGCGCATTTTCAGATTCCAGGGAACATGTGTTCCTCTGCGCCTGAGAGGAGGAGGCTCAGTTTGCCACCTCACAACCTCCACCACATGCAGAAAGAAAAAGCAGGTGAACCCTGCCTCTCAAAGGTGCAGCCCAACCACTGCTTTGTCTTATGGATGCAGAACCTGCCTCTCCCTTTAGGCCTCCCAGACATGATGAATGCAGATAGCTACAACACATTAGCAGCTATTGCAATAGGTGGATTGAGGAAGTGGCTAGCACATAAGAAACCCCTCCATTTGAGACCCTTCTGAACCACATGACCACAGTTCAAGGTCCAGGAAGTGCTTTAATGGTAACTGATTGCTATAGCAACAAATAGCTGCATTAGTTCTCCTTTTTTCCCGAACTGCAAAGGACTTGTGTTCGGGTTGAATTCATAGTAAGCCCAAACCCAAAGCTTTGTAATAATCCAAGAAAGGAGACAAGGAGTGGTCAAACAGGCCCGAGGTCAGTACACAAGTGGGTAGACGTAAGCCGAACTCAGAGAGCAGGGTCAGAACCAAAACAACACAGGAAATATTGCTAACTCTATGGTGAGGATGGAAGTAGGGTGCATACACCCTTTTAAAGGTTGAGGTAGTAGGTCAGACACTTATAGAAGCCTCATGACAGTTAGTCCAGTGTAGTCAGTGCAGGTGTTTTGAGGAGGTGGAACATGTGATTGTCTTTACATTAGAGCACTTTTTGCTTCCCTTACTCTTCTCTACAGAATATTCAGGAATGTCTAAAATAAATGTGCAACTATACTGATTCAATCATCACTATTTTCAGTGTAATTATACTATTCACTTTATGAAGTTATTAAACAGTGCTGTCAGGAATTTATTGATAAAAATCAAATACTGGTGTTCTAACTTTTGTGTGAATATAGTAACTATTTCACTATCCCCACTATTTATATTAATGTAAATAGCCATTTCAGACAGCATCTCAAATCTTGCAGTCTGTAGAGCTGATGTACTAAAGGAGTAGAGAATATTCACTAAGATTATCCAGATGTTATGTTCACATTGAATAACAAATTGTGTTCAAGATAAATTTAAAAAAATAAATAAATAATTTTTTATCAATGACTTGATATAGCCCCATCTGTATCTTCTAAATATTCAATTGTACTGTGTTTCATAAGCTTTTTGTCTTATTTTTCAGATTGAAAGATTCATAAAGTTTATTATCAGCCAATACCCAAATTTAGCCCCAAACCTCTCTCTCCTTCCAGATCATGTACCAGCAGTATTCATTTCTTACTTTGTTCCTGTAGCAAGAAAAAGGTTTTAACACTCACAAGGCCGGTAATTTTTTTGCTGGGGATCTCAGATCCTACTGATTTACTGTAGACACACGCCCAGAACTACAACTCTCGTGACTTCTTTCCCTACACACAGTGTGTGGACAGGCGCTTTAAATGTCAAGGCAGTTGCATTCGTATTTTGGAATTTTGACATTGTACACTTGAATTTAGTACTTCATGTTATTTGAGGATATTTCTTATTATATTGTGCTTTGGTCTTATGAGAACACATAGGCACAGCTCAATTAATAAAATTAAGGGTGCTGCCATGTTGTGTATTGTTTCTTAATATTTGCATTCATTAACAATTCATTAAACACTAGCTCATCACTTATGTGTACTTTATGTTCAGAGTTATGTTCTTTCATGCTTGTAACACACCCAGTTGTTAAAGAAAACACTTTTAAACAAATTAGTAAGGAACAAACATTTTATGATTATATATTCACGCACAGGTGTCAGATTTGCCCCTCACTGGCCCTTGCACTGTAGTGGCATTTAGGTGGAAATTTCAGTAACTTTACAAGTCGGCATAGAAAAATTCCTGACATGTTAATATATAGAGCAACTGTAAAATATTTCAAAAGAGCTCCACATTTATAATTAAAACGCTATCCTTGAGGACAGGTCTAGTGACTTTGACTAGGCTGAGATGATGCCACCAGTCTGCTGCAGACAGAAGGAAGCATTTCTTCAGTTTCCTTTCACCTAATGATTAGATGGCAGCAAGGTAACTTTATGTTAAAGATTAACTTTATCCATATCTTTAAAATAACAACAAAGGCATCTTTGGAAATGTTTAGTAATGACAATCTACAAACAGAAATTCTAGATAATTGCAGGCTTTTTATTTTTATATACCTTATTATTCTTTTCTTCCCCATTCTTCTGACAGTGTCAATTTTTACTAAGGGCAGGTTACTATATCGCCCTTTACTTCCTGGAACTCTGGCACATGTGACTAGGATATGTGGCCATGCACATCATCTCAGAGGAGGAAAATGCCTTACACTGAGATCTTGTGAGATTACAGATGAGATTTTCCAGCAATGCACTGCTGATGTAACCTTCCCTGGATGCAACTCTTAGGCACATTACATCACTAATGGCCAAGAGGACAGAAAACCGGAAAAACAGTAATTGGAAGTAAAAGAAAAATATGTTTGTTTCAATGTAAGATCATTTTTATATCATCATGTAGAGCTGCATGCTGATGTAGTTTTTAGTGAAAGGGGATATTGGTCCACTTTAAGTCTCAAGGTGAGAGGCTGCAGCAGGAGCTGATCTGTGTTGTAAAAACAGCCAAGAATTGCAGAGACACCAACACCAGGATTTACATGACTGTGACATCTCTAAGCCAGCATCTCAGACCATGGAGTAAATTCTGACCCTGAATAATGTCTGAACAAGATAGTGCTACCCTTTAGGAGAGAAAAAGAAGAAGCTGTTGTAAGGGGTAGTATTTTTTTTACGTGAGAGGTAATAAACTCTTACATTTACACAATACTTAGTATGCTCATACAATGACATACAATTAGGTTTCAAGAAGCAGCGTAGTAGTTCAATGGTGTTTAAATGAGTTTTGTTTGCCTGTTTTCTGAGTGTACACTGCACGGGCCACACATTTGGACTATTCAACCTTAGCATCACGTAGTAGACTGCAGATTTTGATGCTTACAGCCAAGAATAAAAAGTGCAGGGTATTATTGCATGGGGAGCTATAGCGCGACAAGGGTGTGTAAAAAGGTAAAGTGTAAAAAAAGAAACAGGGTATAATATTATTTTTAACCAGCACATGTACGATTTTAATGAAGATAGAATACAATTTCCTTCTATTGGCCCTAAGATTAAAGGATAACCAGACAAGAGTAAATCGATCACAGGTGATCACAGAGTCACTCAGATCCGCTTGGTACAGTGTCTCTGTAACTGAGCTGTCAGAGGATAGCTTGGTACACACACACAGACTAGCGAGTGTCCATTGGCCATTTGTAGAATGACGTCTGTAGACTTCCTTCCAGAAATGGACGTGCTCCTCCCCACTGTTTTTTTTTTTTTATATACAATGCTGCAGGAGAGAAATGGTTAAGCAGTGAATGTATGTGAAATTCACCAAATATTTACTGAAGGTAAACCTTCAGGCATTCGTGTTTTTCAAATAACTGGGAATGTGTGGTAAATGTCACATTTATGGCTTTATAAATATGGCCCTTTTGTGTTTTGCATTTGTTTGTTTTTATCTTTATTAACATCAATTAGCTTAAAGTGGAACTAGACCGGGCAATTTTAGTGACTCTCAAAATAGTTACCTTTAAGTTATGCATGTGGTAATAACTGCCAAGGTTGCCAGTGCACCTATTTCAGCTTTCAACCGAATTTTCAAGCCCTCAAATGGCTGGTGCAATAGCTGATCATGTGTGGCAACTTCCTTGTCTGTAAAGGATAAGAGGTTATAGTTCGGCTTTATGTGAAATCAATACACCTGTAAGGAGCAGGGAGTCGGCTCAGCAGTTCGGGTAAGAATAAGGCCCCTTTCACACAAGCATCATCAGTTCAGTCAAGGTTCACAGATACAAAAAACCTGACGAAGACTGAATCAGTTTACATCAGTTTGTACATGTGTTGTCAGTTCAGTTTACATCCGTTTTTTACATGTCCATTTCGGAATTTTTTTTATTATAGTATTGTAAATTCCCATGAATTTTGCATTCCCCAACATGCATTGAGCTTGCCATGCTGTATTACAACATCAGTCCCAAAAAATGGAAGTAACCTGAACTGATGTAAACTGATCATCGGTTTACATCAGTTTACATCGGTTTTCATCGGTTTACATCAGTTTACTTCAGTCCTGGTCAGTCAAAACGGAGAGCTGATCCATCTCAAATTGCGGACCTCAACTGACATTGATGCTTCCTGATATAAACTGATGGTCATCAATTTTCATCCAAACTGGCTAAGGCCCCCTTCACATGTGCAGTCCAATCGGGTCCGCCTGTCAGTTTTTCAGCCGGAGCCAATCGGATGATCTATGCAAGTCTATAGGCAGCCGTGTTTAAACGGACGAGCATTTGTTAGCCCCATCTCCGGCTAGGTCCGGAAACAAAAATGGATCAGGGATCCGTTTCACTGGATCGGATCGTGCCAGACCAGGGGTAATCTGTATAAACGTACACAGGTTTGTTTACTTCCAATTCCCCATAGACACACATGAGGTCCGGCAGTTTCAGTTTTTTCCTTCATCGCAGGATGGAGGAAAAAACTGTACGGACACGGATGTCACTGCGGTGGCATCTGCTCCGTACTGCTGTGATCAGGAGAGGATCTGTTGGCGGATCCTCTCCTGACACGCTCGTCCGATAGGGGTCATAGAGATGCAATGTTGTCCATTTTTCATCTGCAAATGGAGGGTTGGAAACCTGACAAGCTGAACGTTCCTGTGAAAGGGGCCTAACATTTTGTTTAGCACCTAGGCAAAAATGAGCAGTTAAACCTTGCAGTGCAGGGGTAGCCCCACT
This sequence comes from Nanorana parkeri, assembly GCF_000935625.1. Taxonomy (NCBI): domain Eukaryota; kingdom Metazoa; phylum Chordata; class Amphibia; order Anura; family Dicroglossidae; genus Nanorana; species Nanorana parkeri. The sequence continues at coordinate 102,732 of NW_017307081.1, forward strand.
GAAAGGGTTAATAACATTTTAACCGAGAATTTTTCTTTCGTTTGGCTAAATAAACAGCCTCTTTGCCTTTAGTTAATCAACCCCATTGTTTCAGTGAACTTGCTGAAACAAATGAGTCTAAGAATATTCATGTCACTAATGTCAGAACATGTTTAGAAACATAGCTTTATGATTGTTAAGGCATTTCATCGAAATCATTTTCTACAACTGTTCTAAGCACAACCAGTTTGAACTTGTAGAAATCAGATAAGTGAAGAATTTTAAAGGGCATACTGGTAATGATACTTTTAGTAGTTTTACGTCGGTTGTAAAATGTATTATATTAATTGTGCATCAGAATGAACAATCTTAAAGATACAGTTCTTTCAAAGTTACGAAAGACTGCTTAGAACGCATATGCTGCTGATGATTACATTACATTTTGTATGGTGTTACAGTACATTTAACTATACTTTGGTAAAGCAGAAACGCAGATTTCACATTAACTTCACTTAAAAAAACCATATTCATCCAACACTTCAATGCAGAAGGTCAGAATTATCCTGTTGAGTACCAATATAGCATTTTGTGTTCAAGTATTTTACAATAATCTATACATTAGACTGTGTTGCATGAATAAACCCGGTGGCCTGATTATTTAAAGGTAAGCTCTCAGGGCAGAAATGTGGGACCTGCTATTGCTGACTTGTTCTTGAAAGTGTATATTCCAGGGTTGTTACTTGTGAATGTTGCTCCAATCAACATAGTCTGTTAGTCACAACCAGGTGTTGTTTGCATTTGCATAATTGGAGCTAGGAGGTCTTATTAACCTGCCCAAAGAGAGGTGTTAAAACAGCATTGTATGTGGCAGACAATAGATGCCCCCCCCCCCTCATCCTCTATTCAAGCTTGGCTTCTCCATTTTTACATAAATGGCCTCTTTCATACTCTTTTAAACCAGTCCTCCTCCCTGTCTAGGATGCATACTTGACTGTCTTCAGATTATGTGGATTGGGGCAACATTCACCATATTTATTCCCATATAATTTTTTGTACAAGTTATTCTGAATTGAGAAAGCTGGTTGGATGGCCAGTGAAACGTCTTCAAGAAAAATACAGCACGTCCAGTTGCCTTGACTTATTCTTTACAGATATACCATGACATGGATGAATGAGAACCTTCACAGACATGCATTCAAACAGTGCCCTAACCATGACTTATACTGAGCACCTCAATGCTTTAAGGCAGAAATGGTAATCACTAAGCCACTATACTAGATTAAAGCCAAACTTTAAGTTGGGCATTCCTCTACATAGATACAGTTTAATGGCGTGCCCCTGGAGGTAAGTCCTTGACACCCTGAGCTCACCGGAAGTGAGGTAAATGACCCAGGATGTCATTCAGCCCGGAGGAAGACCAACAGTGCTCGTTGGTGCAGCAAGTCTGCAGGGGGCAGCTCCAAGGAATAGTACTGCATTCAGAGCAGGTTTTAAAAAAAAATATTTATTTTAATTGTCATTCATAAGCTGGAGTTGGACTTTAAGAAGAATAACAGTGCATGTCTTGGGACGTGCACCAACCAAGTCAGCAAGGGAACCTTCTATATTTATCTTGACAGCGAAAACAAAAACCAGACACAAGTAAACAGCTTTTAACATTGGTCACTGCATTTTGTGAAAGGGGCCCTTAACTTACAGGTTGACTGTGAAAGTGCGTTTTATGAATTCTACATTTGTCTTATTTCCTCAATGAAAAAAAAATCACACCTGTAATATGGTATGCTTCCTCACTTCTCTTGACTTGGTTGCTTGAAGTGAAACAACACTTTTATATGAAGAATCGATTTATTATAGCATAATGTCCACCTAATCCCCCAACTGCATCACTGTATCACTTACATGATGTATATAGTTATGGAATTTTACAGGTATACTTGTGCATACATCTATAAAAAGAAATACAAACTCAGTTTTATAGGAAATTGTGCACAGAGAGCATAGAGGCTGCTGTTGTGGTACTTCTGAATTTGCAATTTTTCTTCACCTACTAAATTCAGCGAAGATTCCCTTCAATTATCCAATAACGTGAATATCAGTATGTATTTAATCTGCACATGATTCAAAGTGAACATAGCTACAATTTATTGAGGGAAGATTCACAACTCATTTAGTTTATTAACCCCTATGTTACAACTACGTAATATACCAATAAAGGACCCAACCTAGCCTTTGACTAGACAGTGAAGTAGCAGTGGCATATTGCTGGATTAAATTATGTTTTCATATCAGTCTGGAGCTCAATTTTCACATGATATATTTCGGCTATTAATGAAATTAGAAGATAAATGTGTCATGGGAAAAGTTTTGGTATCCTGTCAGTCAGACCTAAGTAACATCCCCTTTGGTAGAAATCACAGCCCCCAAACATTTCTTGTAGCAAGCTTAAAGACTTTCTATTCTTACTAAAGTAAATATGTCCCTGCCATTATTCCTTGAAATATGCTTCTAGTTCACAGTTTCATACATTGTACGTTTGAGGTCTATCCACCTCACAGAATTTCAAAAATATTTAAATCAGGTAAATGGCAATCTAAAACCTATTTTTGCTGATTTTCTTTGCCTATTAATTTGCTGATTTAAAGGTATGCCTTGCCTCATTTTCTTCCCGGAATACTAAACTTCTTTTCTGCTTTAGTATCTTTAACCAGTTCTGAACCATAGTCATTGGAGATATACCCTATAAAAACTTTAACAAAGTTCCTAGGGCATATCTTTTACACTCTGCTCCTCCTTGATGTTGAAGAATATGGTAAAAAATACAATTACTTTGGGGTCTACTTTCCCAAAAAGTGGTAATTTGGGGGTTTCTGTACTGTCCCTGCATTTTTATTTGATACATACACTGTCCGGCCCAAAAAACATTACCACCTGTATTTAACTCAGAGAATAGGTAAAAGCTTGAGGTCAGCTGCCTACCTGAATATTCTGAATGAATAGGTTTTTCCATCAATGGATTTTTTTTCTTCCCTGATGGCACAGACATATTCCAAGATGACAATGCCAGGATTAATTGAGCTTAAATTGTGAGAGTGGTTCAGGGAGCATGAGACATCAATTTCACACATGGACTGGCCACCACAGAGTCCAGACCCTAACCCCATTGAGAATCTTTGGCATTTGCTGGAGAGGACTTTATGCAGTGGTCCGATTCTCCCATCATCACTACAAGATCTTTTAATACTTTATTTTATTTTATTTAAATGACTGCAATTCTGGATAGAAATTAATGTTGTGACATTGTATAAGTTTACTGAAACAATGCCACAGTGAATGCATGCTGTAATCAAAGCTAAAGGTGGTCCACCAAAATATTACATTGTGTGACTTTTTTTGGCTAGTCAGTGTATTTTATAACAGTGAGGGAATTTTTTTTTTTTTAAATGTTGGTCTATTTTTTCTTTTAAAACACAGTGGTTCTTAAATACCACCAAAGGAAAGCTCTATATAGCTAAACAAAATTATATCAAATTAATTTGGGTGCAGTGTTGCATGTCTGAGTAATTATCAGTCAAACTATCACAGCACGGAAAACTGGCTTGGTAGTGAAGTTTAATAATACTATTAATAAATATTCCAGTATTCTATGAAAACAAGCAGTGCATGATTTACCTTGAAAACTCTAATTTACAATTGTGATACAATTATGATACTTGGAATACCAGAACATGCCTCACTGCAAGTCAAACTTTTTGAAATGCCACAAAATCAATGATTGGAATGGTATGTTGTGTAATCTAAGCACTGATTCTCATAAATACTGAAACATCCTGAAACAAACACATCCACTTGCATTTTAAATGATTGCAGTGGCTGATATACTCTTGGGATTTGTTTTACGTATTTAGTTAAGTAGAATGTTATATAGAATTAAATAGAATGTTTACATTTAGTAGGGAGTCTCAGACGTCTGCTGGGAACAAGCCATTTTTTCAGGACATAGACTTTTCTTTATCCCTTCTCAGTAATGTTGAAGACAGGCGTGCAGTTCAACGTGAGAATTGTATCTCAAACTTTCAGCTGCTGTCCAAAACTGAATTATGTAACAATGCTTGGCTGTCAGCCATCTTGTCTATACTTTGTGGGCATTCTGCATAGATTCACATGCCTAGAGGCTTAAAAGGGGCCAATCATTTTCTGGAATGTTTGTTCATAAATACATGCTAAAGCCTCATGACTTAACAAAAAGAGAAATAATATCTTGAAACGTATCTAACTTGTCATTTACTAATATAATCCTCTTTGTTAAGTCTACACTTATATTTTTCCTATCCCTGGTAACGCTATGGCATGCAGCTAATTTAATTAAAATTTAAATCAAACCTGTATTGTGCCTATTCAGGGTAAAATAACAGGTTTGCTGGATATTTACCTTTTACTCATCCCCTTGCCATCCTTTCTAGCTCCCCCCGTAAAAAAAATCTCTTTGAAGAAAGGGGAACCACATGACTATCTCCCCTGCTTAAAGGAGAACTATGGGGTTAAGTCTTTTCCCCATACTTCTCCTTAGGGTAACGGGAGGACACAAACTAGCGTCCTCCCGTCACCCTAGGCTCAGTATACCGCTCACTGTAGCTCGCGGTATACTGAGACGCCGCAGTATACCGCGAGCAGCTGCTCGCGGTATACTGAGACGCCGCAGCTGAAGCGGATCCCGACAATTGTGCCGGGATCCGCCCAGCTGCGCGAGTGACAGCTGGCTCTGCCTATCCGTTCCGCCAGTCAGCGCTGGAGGGGGGGGGGAGGAATCCAGCCCCTACCCTGTCACGACAGAGAGCCGTGACAGGATCGAGAGGTGAGCGAACGCCGGTATGTGTTCGATCACCTACCGATCTACTGAGCCGACCTGTGACAGTCTCATTGTCACAGGTCGGCTAGAACTATGAGGTGAGTGAAAATCACTCACCTCATAGTTCTTATTTAATACAATGCAGCACCCTGTGCTAAAAGCCATTCTGGAGTGTTGTCACATGATGGCAGGATCTGAAAGATATTCAATAACTTGAGGCAGGTCTGTCAAGCTAAAACCGTGTATGGGAGGTATATCCAAGCAGTGTAGGGTACCTGAAATCCAGGTGTGGGGAAATAAGCAGCATGGTCTGCAGATCCTGCTGCTCTCTTGCACAATAAAAAGTCCTTGACAATGCTTTTTGGTTATATCTTCTATAATAATATTCTCAATAATGACTCCTTTCTATATAAGTGTTTTTACCTACAACTCAATCTGCCCCTCTCCTTATCCTCTTTCTGTAGAGGTCTTTCCTCACAACCCTTCTGTTTTCTATCTTTCAGTGTCACCTCCAACTCCATCTACTTCTCTCCTTATCATCTTTCTGTAGAATTCTGTCCTCAGACCCCTTCTATTATCTATCTGCACCTCCTCTCTTGGTCAGTTGATTGCCTCCCATGGCTTCAGTATCAACAACACCCAATTCTATCTTTCTACTCCTCTGCTCTCCCCTTCAGTCTCCTCAGGCATTACTAATTTACTGACTGATATATCAGTATGGATGTCAGGTTACTCTTTAAAACTCAATCTTTCCAAAACTGAACTCATAATACTGAACTGAAAACTGAACTCATTATATTTCCTTCCCCCGTGCCCTCCTGATTTTTTCATATCCTGATCTTTTCATCAAGATCAATAGCACCAATACCATGGTGCTAGGTGTAATCCTGGGCTCCGACCTATCCTTTTTGGCCTCACATGTAATCACTGTGCATAATTGTCTGCCTTTGCATAACATTTGCCTTTCATAACATTTACAAATTATGTCCTTTTTTTACCCAGTGACACCACCAAGATACTTTTAGACTCTCTTCTTGTCTCTCGAGTTGCCTATTACAACTCCCACCTCATTGGCCTACTTCTACACAGGCTATCCCCTGTAAGTTTATAATGAATAGTCTATAATGCCTATAATTATATAATAGTCTTTAACGACTCATCCACCTTACCAACTACCGTATTTAGTGTCTACCGTTCTGCTCTGCCAATCCCTCTACTTGCTAACCCAAAAAATAAAATTCAAATTACTAGCAACTACATACAAAGCTTTCCACAACTCTGCCCCAATCTGCTACATTTCCAACCTGATCTGAAAAAAATTATAAAACTGTTCTATTCACTCTTCCCAAGATCTCTCTAGCTACCTTGTCACCTTCTCCCATGCTCACCTAGGATTTTTCCAGAGCCTTTTACTTCCTCTGCAACTACCTACCCCAATCTCTCTGGCTATTTAAACTTTAGTGATCCCTGAAAACTCATCTCCTCATTGAAGCCTATTCCACCTTTACGTCCAACTGAACTTTTACCTTCTCCATCAAGTTATGATCCCTCAAAGTTATTACCTTTTGCATCACTTGCCCCTCCCTTTATATTGTAAGCTCTCAAGAGTAGGGCCTTCCTAGCCCTCTTGTCTTACATTGTAACTGTACTGTGTTCCTTTATTTTGGAAATTAATGTGCAAACTGTTGGCGTTAAAAAAAATAAAAATGCTGTATAATAATAATAATGATTCAATTTTTCCACAATATCATGATACAGTGGCGTTGATGCAAAACAGCTTACTATCAACGTAGCTGAGAGAAAGTATGTATAGTTTAAACATCAGCCATTGCCATTGTGTCAACAAAAATTCAATGTCAGCTACCTAAAGTGTTTTGATGGCATGTTGCAACTGGAATCAGAGTCATCTAACCTTTACGTAAAGACTTACATGAGCAAACACAGACACAAACATCATTTTGCAGGAAAGGCTTGGATTATAAACAAAGGCCCAGCAATTTTATGTAATCCGTTGACATTGACAAGGTATAATTATCTGTAATCATAGGAATAATATCATGAGAGTCTGTTTTATGGTTTAAAATGAGTCATTTTCCTAATAAAACAGTTTGTAAAATGTGTAATTGTAAAAGTCTTGCTTTTATCTGTTTGCTGTTGTTTATAGTCCTTTTTAAAGGTGACTTTGTCAGCTTTTCCTATCTATCTATCTATCTATCTATCTATCTATCTATCTATCTATCTATCTATCTATCTATCTATCTATCTATCTATCTATCCAGACAGACAGATTGATAGATAGATAGACATATAAAGACATATAAAGACACTGTAAAGAATAATATTGGTGGTAAGTAGTGATGAGCATATCTAACCAGTTTTCATTCACAGTCGTGTTCGCAAACTAACAGTCAAGTGGTTGTTAAAAATAAAGGGAATGCAGAGCTGAGCACTACCAGAGAAGGGATTTTAAAAATGCAAAAAATAAAAATAACATTCAGTGGGGACTAGCACTTTAAAAAAGTGCAACTTTAAAAATACAGAATTCCTTCAAATAACATGCTTGGGGCATGCCTTAAACTTGTCCGCGAAGTGACACACCTTTACAATGTACTAAAGCAAAAGTGATATTTGCAAAAAAAGAATATACCATCCAGGATAAGGGTCGGGTGTGATTTGCAAGGGTATACCCCACAAAAAACTCCACAAAAAACAAAAACACGTTTCCAAAATGTTCAATCGATGACTAATAACTCTCTTCTCACACTAAGGGAAGTATTGTTTTTGTGAAGGACTGAGGGGAGAATCTTGTTATGTACCTCAATAGGAGCCTGGGATGATGAGGGCAGCCTCTCTTGCTCTACTAGTTCAAGCACCCGCTTCTCGGCCTCTTGGCTAAGATCAAGTGTAGTATCTGTTCTTATCAGTTGTCTGGGACAGAACGGCCATCGTCGCCTATGGAGAGAGGGTGATGGCGGCTTAGTAATTCCTGGCGTAATTGGTGGGTGCTGGAGAAGGTTCAGGCCACTGGAGTTTACGACCCTTTGCAATGGGTGGGCTCCGGTGGAAGGGTCTCTGAAGGTGCTACCTTCTGATGGGAATGGAGAAAAGCTTGGTCTGGCTGGAGGGTTGGGGGGCGGCAGAGCCCGTGGTGCTGTGCCCCCTGGGGGTGGCGTCCCAGGGGTGCTCAGAAAATCGCTAGGGTGTGGGACCCCACAAGTGAGTCACTGTGCACATGGACACGGCACTATTGCATTGCTTTGCACATCGCCTTATGGACAGGCCTTATGGCTAGTCCGGGGCAATATTTTTTGCACTCCGGCCCCTAAGGCCTGTCAGTGTGATGCACTGGCACTTTAGACTTATTTATTGCACGTTTGGCATTTTTGAAATTTGACCCACAGAGACTGAGTGTGCAGGTTCCTTTGGGGCCTTTTCCCGATGTTGGGGAGGAGATTCTGTGCCCTTATATAGGTTTCTTTGTCTCCTCCCACCCAGGGGGTCTCTCTTCGGGAGAGCCCCCTACCTAGTACTGTGAGGGACCTGTTCCGGCAGGTCCCCAAAGGATCGGGGTCCGCCAGCCTTCGGGATGGCGGACCACAGCAGTCTCAACCCCTGTCAGGAGCCTTGCGCCCCGGGGGTCGGGAAATGTGGCCCCTTCTTTATTGAAGGGCCAAGCACCCTTGTGCACTTTTTCCGGGTGTTGTGATTTCACGATTTACTTTTTTTGTTCATAGGGGATCCGTTTTTGAGCACGCTCCACTGGTTCAAGCACCCCTGTTATTGGGACAGAGAGTGCAGGGATGAAAGAGTGGCATGAGTTTCAGCAGGTGATGTTGCCACTGATGACTCGAGAACTGGTGGGATACAGCCTTAAATAGCCGTTTGGCACCATGATTTGCAAGGAGCTTGGGCGCACACCCATGTGCACGGATCGTGATGCAAGCACAAAAGCACCCACACCCATGCAGAGATGCACAATTTTATTAGCCAAACTATGCACATGCACACACATTCACAATGAACCTATGCTATTTGGGCTGACTAAACCTTGCTGGCAAATTACTACTTCTGCTACTTCTTATTATACCCAGTGTGATAGTACGGTGTCTGTCACTGTACAAAAAGGTTTTTGTGTCACCCAGGGATCTCACCCATGCAGATTAAGGGGCTTTGGTATGATGGTCCTGTACAGAAGAGACTGGATTTTCAGTTTCCCCCTAGGATTAGTACATCTTAGCATGGGTCCAGGAGCTTGGAGGCTTTGTAGAGACTTGGGTAAGATAAAGATCTCAAGCTTGGATCCACATTTTGCAGTTGAGCTCAACCCTTATGTTAGGAGACAGATGAGAATTCCAGGAGACAGATGAGAGTTCCAGGAGACAGATGAGAGTTCCAGGAGACAGATGAGAGTTCCAGGTTCCACCCAGAGACAGAGGAGGTTTTTGACCAGAAAGGAGGGCGCCACCTAGGAGAAAGTTAGGAGCCAGTGCAGCAGGGAGCTGCTCGGTGTATGCACACAGCAAGAAGACCATCTGGAGGATACTGACAAGGGCTTGGGGATTAAGGCCAGGGCAATGGTATTGGAAGAGGAATACTGAAAACCCCTGGGAGAGTAACATATTGTGTGTTTCTGTGACTTTTCTTATAATAAAAGTGGGCAAAACAGTCCTTAAATGAAGATTTGGAGAGTGGACTTTATCCTTAAAGCTTTATCATTTGAAGCTTGTTCTCTCACAAGTTACAAGGCAGCAGGTGTGCTCACCAGAAAGGTGGATTGCAGTTGATTAAAAAAAAAAAAAAACAATAGTTGTTATGGCTACGTTAGCAGAATAGTAAACTAGATACATGATACAGAAGCCATAAAAAAGTTCAAGGTAAATCATGGTCCCTGAACAATATGCAATTAATGCAGAACTGTGGAAAAGTACAGTACCAATACACACAGATTCACTTATCCATGGCAGACAGCAGAGGCAGGTCCTTGACTTTACTTTCTCTCCTGCAGCTAAAGTAACGCAGCTTAGCAAGGGACTTGCCCTAGCCTTTGATTGAATAGTGATGAAGCAGCAGCCTATTGATAAGGTGATTCTTGTGCTCTTTGATCATATTGGAAATGTGTTAGATTGGAAGCACTGTGCCATATTGTGGATCCCAAGGTATTGTCTCCTTTGCACACCAACCGAATGTATCCCTTTTTAGTGGGTGCTGGTACAACTACGATAGTGCATGGCGCCGCAGAATACGCACATACCAGTTTACTTGAGAGTCTCATCTTTATTGAAGGGTTTGCAGCATAATATTGTAACATTTCATAACCACGCAGGGTCCCTTTGACAGGCAAAAGATTGTGGATCCCCACTAGCTTAAAGTGCTGCCCTTTTCTTTCCTAGTTTTGATTTGTGGGGGATTACAAGAGACTGGCAGACAGTTCCCTGAAATAAATGTACTTAATTTACATTTTCCTATAATTCTGCTTTAATTGAACTAAAAATTGTAGATGTATATAGTGGATTTACAATAGCAATGCTGCTAACTTTTACCTCCTTCCGGTTAGAGAAAATGGAGCCTCCTCTAAATGTACTAGACCGAACGACAGGAAACTAAGTGAGACAAAAATATGTGCAATCTAATATCTTGATGTAGCTCAGTTTGTCAGATAATTCATTTTTTTTCACTGTCCTATGAAAGCCATATGGGGGAGCTACAGAAGGCAAAACAAAACTCCAAGAGGAAGCATTAAAAAACACGATTTCCACAAGACGGAGAACATGACAGAATAACCCTGACCTTGGTTAGGCGCCAGCAGTCTTAAAATGCTGGCCATTGTGTGGAAACAGCTGACTTCTGCACAGGAAACCATCATTGTTGATAGTAAATTGTATTCAGCCCTAGACAGGCCTCATCATCTACCTAGCTAGGACAGCACTGGCTCCAGGGTATATTAATAACTTCTTCAGCAGCAGTAGAACATTTTTAAAATTGGTAAAACAAACTTTTACTCCTCATAAAGCCTTTAACTCTTTCACCAAAGCCCGTAATTATAGCTGCTATTATCAGTATTGCTGGGACTGAAAAGAAGGTGAAGACCCCTGAAAGTTTGTCCTGAAAAAACTAACTGGCTAGTGCAAATAAATCATTTACCACAGGCAGTGCTAATCTGTGTGACAGCTAATAAAGTACACATTGGTGTTAATGCCAATAAAGCTTACTTGTGCATCTAATGCAGTCTCTCAGTCTCAAAGAGTATATTTATAAAGCAGTGAATGTGATGTTCACCAAACATTCACCTGAAGTGAATGTTTGGTGCCATATTTACTGCTTTATAAATATGCCCTCAGACTTTGGTTATCAACATGTCTGAGTTTCAAAACTAATTTGGCTTTTTAAAGGTTCCTTTATACAACATGCGCAACGCAAGACAAGGCAATTTGCCTTATCACGGATGGACACCTTTCACACAACCGCATTGTGGTGGGAACGCGGCGATGTGCGCTGAAAAAAGTAAAGCAGCAGGGTGCGATGCAGAACAACCTCCTTGCACCCCACTGTACCCATAGAATTGAATCACTTGTGACATTTCAATAAGGTTCTACAGTGTTATATGCCGGGACCGATGCAATGTGTTGGGCGCGGCACACCTGCTGCTGTGCATTGTGCACAGCGCCTGGTATGAATGGGCCCTAAAACTTTTACAAATTAGCTAATTCTTCCATGTATTTTATAACTTTGATAACTGCATTTAAATTGTGGTACATTCCAATATATGTGAACATACTTTTTTTATGCTATATGCAGCCCAGCTGTCAGAAAAACATTCAGCTCACATTCATATGGACCTCCTGCATTTGTTTTACTTAAGCATAGGAGAAAGTGATCTGGGAAGTAAAAACAAACTTCAATTATTCCTTTGTTTAAATGTAGATGTGTACATGTTTTTGAGTGCATTTAGATGCAATCAGAATTTTTTATCTGCCCCTGGACACGCAGATTTCTATTTTTTCTAAAGACAGCTGAACTGATTGCATCTGAATGCAAGTAAATGCATTATACCATTTAAAATGATTACATAAATGTATGTGCATTTATTAATGTCCTATACACGCATATAAATGTGGATAATTGTATGCCCATGTGAATGAGGCCTCAAAAATTCTTTGAAAATTGGAGGTTTTTAAGAAATATTTTCATGTGTTCAGTGCTATATGTACTCAAAGTTGCATTACTTTCTCTTTATGCAGGGAAGATCTCTTAAAAAATCTAATTACGTAAGTTACAGTCTTGGAAATTTAGGCGTGAACGCCTATTCAAATTAGATTTTTTTTTCACAAAGGGAACATGGAGGTGGAAACAGACGTCACTTGTACATTTGACAACCAGCGACTGTGCTGTTCTGTTGCCTGGTAATAACTACTATGACACTAATGTTGAAAAGTGAAAGTAAAGTAGCCATAATGTACTATTTATGATAATACGTTTTGTCATATGAGGTTATGTTTACATGTGGATAATGCAAGTAGCAAAGTGGCTTAGAAATGTATTTATAAGGAATATTCAATAACATAATACAATGTCTTGGGAATGTCTTAAAATACCTTTTTTTAATTTCTTTTTTTACCAAAGGAAGACAGGGGGTGTGTCAGACCAGTTATAGTACCGATTACTGAGTGCACTGGGTCTAACTCTGGTGCTTTTTGGACTGTGCCTTCATATTTAGACACCCTAAGCAACTGCTGTAATAAGAAAGTGGCAGTAAGACTATGAAAATAGAGGTTATTGCAGTGTCAATCTGACTGGATATCTATTTCTGTGACTTCAACTGGGCTCTAAAGTGAACCTTTCCTAATTGAAGCAGGGGTCTTCCATGACTGATGTCCTGATAATGCTAGTAGTCTGGTTTCTTATACTGATCCTTTAGCTTAAAGGAGAACTATGGGGTTAGGGCTTTTCCCCATAGTTCTCCTTAGGGTAACGGGAGGACACAAACTAGCGTCCTCCCTTCACCCTAAGCTCAGTATACTGTGAGCTATAGCTCGCGGTATACTGAGACGCCACAGCTGATCCCGACAATTATGTCTAGATCCGCCCAGCTGCGTGAGTGACAGCTGGCTCTGCCTTTCTAGAGGCAGAGCCAGCTGTACCCGCCCCCTCCCCCGTCCGTTCCGCCAGTCAGCGCTGGAGAATCGGAGCAGAAGGGGGGAATCTAGCCCCCCCCCCTGTCTCTGCCGTGACAGGATCGAGAAATGAGCGAACGCCGGTATGTGTTCGCTCACTTCCCAATCTACTGAGCCGACCTGTGACAGTTTCATTGTCACGGGTCGGCTAGAACTATGAGGTGAGTGAAAAGCACTCACCTCATAGTTCTCCTTTAAGTTCTTTCTGAGGCAGTGACACAGAACAAATATACATATTTGAAAAGTCATAGCAAAATTCTTATCTGCCTACTTATTATTAGTAGTAGTAACTCAAAATATTAAATCAGAGGGTCAGGATGATATCCTGTACAAACATAAACATTTCCATACATACTGACCAGCTAGCCTGCAAAAAAAATGACACTGTGTAACACTTTGCATTAAAAACAAAGGTTTTAGTTGTACAATTTAGCAAAATATGTGGAAGCCGCACTGCCTCGTCAAGACTCCTCTTTGTAGTGTGGTCCTAACTCTAATCTATGAGAGCCTCCACCTTGGAGTATATATAGTAAAGGACAAATTGGGTGCAGATACGCCTGGAGGAAGCCCATTCCTCCTTAAAGGCAAATATTCAGGTAACTAGCAATTGCTGCATTAGGTCAGAAATTGCAGCCTCCAGGTTTCTATCAGGAAATAGTTTCTTTAATATAGCAACCACTCAGATTCCAGAAATGTATTATAATCATAGTAATGGGACCTGACAATTGTTTGGTTGCTGTAAATTACTGCATAAGGTAATACATTGTATACATTATAATTAGTGATAGAGGAACCAAGCAAAGTTTGGTTGGCTGGACATTTTTCTCATTGCAAATGACAGCTTCCCTGCCGGCTGCAGAATGTAAACGAACCAGCCGGGATGCTGGCTGACATTATTCACTAAATATGGTCATGACAATATATGGCCAATAATGTAACCCAGGATACCCTCTATCTTGTTAACTATTTGAAGCAAGCCAGCAGGCAGCAGGATTGTTAGTTGCTAGGACGCTGTTGGCTGTTTGCACCATATTAACTAATGACACTGTACGACCTGCTAAGTTGCAGATGCCCAGGGCTGCATTAGTTGCTATGGAGCAGGTGGTCGATAGCATCCTGGGAACCAAGGATGCCCCCAGCATGGCCCTTAGTGATAAATTGTTATTTAGTGACGATAATGATATGCCACTAAATGAATGACATCCAGCTGCAGCACACGGAGCTTTGGCAGATGGGCCAACTGGTCAAATTTGTCCATTTCGCTTGCCTATTCGGTGACCAGCTTGGGTTCCAGTTGATTTAATGGTCCACCCGAACCCAAATTTGATCAGCTAGATATAATCGTGTCGACATTGATTTATTTGTTAATTTGGAATGGGAATGTGTTTTAAAACCTTGATTTTCAGTTGCGCAGAGGTGTTTTAGTCAATTGCCATGTGCAGTTATCTAAGTATATCCTTTGTGTTATAAGATGATATTTTTGTTTGGCAAGACTTTGAGGGGTCTATTCACGAAGCAGCCGAAGGATCTAGCCGTTGCTTCGGCTGATCCTTCGGCTAGCTTCGGCCCCAGGACCCCTTCGGTTCAGCAGAACCGAAGGGCTGCTGTAAGGGCTATTCACTATAGCCGATACAACTCCCGAAGTTGGCCGAGCGGCTCAGTCGAGCCGAAGGCATATGCCTCGGCTCAACTGAGCCACGCTGAAAGCCGAAGCTGGCCGAATTGGCCGGCCGACAGCCTGCTTCTGACAGCTGGGCGGAGCCAGCCATCATCTCACGGCTGGCTCCGGCCACTTGCAGAGAGATCAGCGTCCCTGGTTACCAGGGACACTGATCTCCGGACAGCAAACTCTCCCGGGCGCTCCGGGAGTCTCCCGCTCCCGGCCGCCCAGGAGAGAAACACTTTTCCCAAGAAAGGTTTACTCTGCTCATTCGAGCTGAGTAAAACTTTCCCTGTTTTTTTAAAAATTCTGATATAGAGGCGTTGGCTGCCGTCAGAATAATAATTAAAAAAAAATTCACCATAGGAATGTATTGCTAGATTCCTATTGGCTATTGCAAATTGAAATAGCCAATAGTAATCTAGCAATGCATTCCTATGGCGAAATGTTTTTGTTTTTTTTGACGGCAGCAGAACCGCCCGACCAATAGAAAACAGTTGGGTGGAGCTAGCTGTCACTGCTAGCTCCGTACAATCGTTTTCTATTTCGTTTTTTTGTACTTTTTAAACAATTTTTATGTTCTCAGCGGCATTTGGCCATTCACTCACTGCTATTCGGCATCTATAAGAATAGACCGAACAGCAGCGAGCCGGAGGTTCGGCTTAGCCAATCCAGATGTTGGATCGGCTGAGTCGAACTCCTTCTGCACTTCCACCCGATGGTCCACCCGATCAGTCGTACATCGGGCGAAGCCACCCGATGTACGACTGATTTCAGCCATACCAGCCTGAAGTGAATAGCCGAACAGCGTTCGTCTCACTTCACTTCAGGTCGGTCGTTCATTCGGCTGCCTACGGCAGCTTAGTGAATAGACCACTAGTGCAAATGTTCCTTTTTGCAGTGTACATTCCAAAAGTTACATTGATCCCTCAAAAGAAAAGTCAAAGTTGAATCTTACTTTGTGTATTTGTTTTCTTTGCCATCATTCATTATCTGTTTAAAATGACTAGATGAAGACACTTGAAGGACTATGCCCTACTTTTAACAACTGCAGACAGTTATACTGTAACCTGCATACCTGTCAGATTAAATTTGAGGGCAGGTGGTAAGGAGTTAACACAATTTTTTACAATGATGTCTAGCTATTTATCATTGAAGGATCTTTTATTCCAAATACATTCCTGGAACAAAGAAGCCTTATGTCTCTGCAAACACACCGAAGCCTGTAGGGCAAACATGTTATGTAACAATAAAACATTTTTAATTAAAATATCTACAGTACAAGATGTTTTATACAGTAATTGTATAACTTTTCTTTAAGAAACAGGAATTACCATATTTTAGTTGGAATTAGTGCTCAATGAATTTAGCATCTGTAATATTTTCTGTCCACATAAGGGACAATAACCCCATTATAAAATACTGTGTAAGGACACCAACAAGAATTATGTATTCCGTGACCTCACACAAAGAGTTTAATAGAAAATAGAAAAATATGTAATACAGAAAAATAGCTAAGAATTTTAGAACACAGAGCTTATATGTTTACCATGGTTATTTTCTATAGATAACATTCTTATCTTACCTCTGGGTATCCCCACCAACACAGAGCTCCTGCTCCTTAAAAATGCCAGCTTTGATTCAGGGTGGTACTGAAGCACACTCATCTGCATTACCCAGTGCAATGTAGGTAGGTTTCAATAAGTCAGTAAAATTGATTTGTTGGATGTGGAGCGTGCTTGCACACCATCTCGTAGGACACTTAGCAATTGCATTGACCATGTACCCTAGGCTCACCTGGGTTCCAGGGCACTATGGAGGTCCATTTAGTATTGTTCCCCTCTAATTTAAATCTTATAACGCCTACCAACACATCAACAATCTAGCCATTTTCTGCAAGGGTAGCCTGTGGTTTCAATTTATATTTTGATAGGCAAAGAGAGTAGGGGAGCACTGTATTAATACAACACATAAAGCAGAATTCCAAGCAAAAATCATAATCTCAAGGTCTCAGTGCCCCACTAGACACTGAAGTTCTGCTTCCTTAGTAACATCTCCAAACCACACCTGCTGAAGGCCAATGAAGAAATAGCAGCACAGCAGAAGGCCAATGAAGAACCCAGATAGCAAGGATAACTTGCCACAAACTTGTGGCAGGGTTAAATTGTAATTCTTGTTAATTTGCTGCACACATTCCTAACAAGTTGTAGACTTGCAGAACACTTGCAGCACAAGTTCTAGTTGACACTTTTTGAATTTGTAGCAAATTTGCTTGACAAGTCTACAGCAAGAGTCCTGTAGGTCTAAGCAAGAGCTCTGCAAGTGCACAGCACTTTTGCAAAGCACATTGATCTGGAGACTTGCAATGCAGACTTGCTGTAATTGTGCAACAAAATTGTGAAGCTTGGCAAGTCTGCAATACTTTAGCAAGTCATTTTCAAACTTGCAGCTCAATTGCTTGCTATCTGGGAAATAGCAGCACAGCAGATCACAGATAATCCCTAAGCTCTTCCATCCAGTAAGTACTTTAAATGTTTGGTTGACAGTACAGCAAGTCCCCTACATACAAACATTCAAGTTGCGAACCCCCAGAGATGTCAACATACGTTTACATGTCCAATCACGTAAGTTAGTTCACATGTCTGGCATACAGTGTCACGTGCGTGTGCTTTTGTGTACTTACTGTACAGTACTGTATAGAGTACAATTGTACAGCATTTCAAGCCCAGGATGTCAGGAAGCAAACATAAAAGCAGCAGTGATGTAGCTGGGTATCTAAGCTAACATTGTTGGACTTACAAAGAAATTGGACTTACGAACGTGCTCTTGGAACAGAACCCGTTCGTATGTAGTAGACTTACAGTACTGTGCAATTCAATGGAGCTCTGATTGACTACCCTACTTCTCCCAGTCTGATATGTCATGCAGGGAATAACAGAAGCCTGACATCCAGACAAATTCAGGTATTTATTAGTTTTGTGTAAAATGCAATTAACAAAACAACGTTAAAACATATCTAAACCCACATGCAAAAAGGTAATATATGGTAGCTTACCAAATCTTAAATGTGGTGGCTGCAGTGATTTTCTTTTTTTGGGGGGGAGGCTTTTTTTCTCTCCTTTTCTCACCTGGTGATTCTGCCAGTAGGCCTGTTATGTTTCAACTTTCTTCAGCAGACCTAGCTATCCAGCATTAGTAGCAGATAGAAGGTTGAGACCAACCGTTTAGCCTTTATCCCCCCAAAAATTGAGTTTTTTAGCTGGAGTGTTAGCTGGAGCTCGGCTTTAATTTCTTAGTCGAGTGCATCTGAACTTGCAAGTCCATCTAACTACCTTCCCCACAGGTTGACAATGCTGCTGTCCAAGGGTGGATCTGTTGTTCCTTTACAGAATGGAGCCACCCCAAAACAGGAAATGTTTTACTAACCAAATCACCAGGTAAATAAAGGGTCAGGGGATAGTATGTGGCTCCAATAATACATCTTTTCAGGGCACTGATACCTTGTTGCAGCTCTCGGTGTAAGGAATGGAATGTCCTGCCAATTTTTCTAAAAGAAAAAAGATGAGGCAGAGAGTGCCCCAATAGTGCAGTGATAACTTCAATCCAAAGAGATGCCTAAAATAAAAATACACTCACAAGAGTCTAATATAAAAGGGATTATCTGTGGCCCAGGATCATTCCCTGTGTCCAGTCCAGGAGAGATCTTCAGGCGTAGCCAGTGGCGGGGTAGGAACTGTGAGATGTTCAGGAGCCTGGGATTGGCTCAGTTAGACACACCAAAACAGAGTGCAATATGCTGCATCCAGTAGCCAAGAGGAGGTGGAGTTCCTCCCTTGTCCATTGCAAAAGCATTGGTGGTAGTCCAGGCAACACCCTAACAAAGGGGATCCCTCAGCAAAACGTGTTGCCTTATACATGAATGCATTCTCTTCCTCATCTGTTTACTTTTAGATCAATGACTATCCCTGCCCTTCTACACTCTCTAAGGCAAAAATTAATATTAACTCAAAGATCGCATTAATTCTGCATAATCACACTGTAAAAACATGTGTGCATCAATAAACACTTTTTACTGTTAAGGATTAAAGGTTATTGGACTTTAAAACATCTGATATTTCATATAATAATGAAAATATATTACATATAAATCATCTAAAAGAAATTCCCATATGATATATACATGTAACGTTCCCTTTTCCTGGGATTATTGATGCTGTTTTTCAGTATAAAACAAACTACTGAATTAAAAATCTTTCTAAGTATTTAAAATGATGTACCGTATTTTCCGGCGTATAAGGCGACTGGGTGTATAAGACGACCCCCTAATTTTCCACTTAAAATATAGGTTTTGGGCTATACTCGTCATATAAGACTACCCCACTTCCGAGGCAACACCATTTAAAAACATCATGGATGGATGTGCGGTAATACTGTATGTACGGTAGCTTCGGCTACATACAGTATACCGCGCTGAGCCAATCACGGCGAGGGATGTATTCTATAAATGAATACAAAGCCTGCTTGGATTGGCAGAGGTTGTGTACATCGCTCGCCGTGATTGGCAGTATTACTGCAGATCCAGCGGGCTGACAGATTAAGGATGTTCGTTTTGGGCCACCTTGGCCCAAACGAACTAAAGGTATACATTGTATACCCCGCGTATAAGATGACCCCCGATTTTCAGGGGATGTTTTTAAGTATAAAAAGTAGTCTTATACGCCACCAAATACAGTACCTGTTAGTGTCTATGATTTTTCTGAAAAAAAATATGCTATAGTTAAATTTGTTATGTCAAAGGAAATTTGAGGGGAGTCCTACTGAGTGGTTTGGAAGATTTCTATTTGATGTCTCACCCTTAAATTATAGCGACTGAAAGTCTCGTCAGGCTGCTGTCTTGTCTTCCTACTTAAACAAACAGAGGAAATCTATAACATAAAACACACGCAGCTACGTTCGCAAAGAGTACAAGCCGAGCCAAACAGCAAAAGCTACATGTTGTAACTAAGAAGATAGGACCAACCTACTGCATTGTATTTCAAGGCCCACTTCCCTTGTGGTCTTTGATGCTCAGGAAGGAACAACCCACTTGGGCCTGGAACACAAAAGAGCTGCTCAGTCTGCCAGATGTTATCAGGCCTTCCCTTGCATCAGAAACAGCATTTCATTTATACCTCCTAAGAATGACTTATTGTTTCATGGACTGACTGGCTCCTTTGGTGGAATTCCTATCAAGCAGTTCAGAAAAGGTGGGAGGGAATTTGGAAGTCATTCAGTCACCATGATCGTCAGCTGAATAGAATAAAATGACCAAATAAAGGAAACACGCTATATTTAGAATTGTGTCTGTTATTGTATTGAACTTTGCATTTTGCTTTTATATTTACAGTCGTTATAGCAAGTGGCTCATATATTTGATCATGTGTTCTTTCCTCCCAGGAAGAAAGTATTAGGCAGAAGACACTAATGTTTGCACAAGAAAAACGTGTTTCATTTATGTAGGGCCAAAGGAAATCTCACCGCTCCAAGTCTAATAGGTGCGTCTCCACCTTGGAATGTAGTAGTATACGAACAGACCGCACTATCCAGAGAATTCCAATACTGCAGACTTTATTGAAATTCACAGCAAATCCAGTATAACAGTGAATAAAAGTGTATAAAGCAACAAATGCCAGCACTGCACTGTGTTTCATTTATGTCACATGTTTCTTCTGCTCTATGCCATCTATATTTTGAATAATTACTGTATACATGGTTTGTATAATTTTATCTGATCCTTTAGATACTTAAAGCCGACCTTCACCCCCTTCCTAAACTTTATATAAAACCACTACCTCCCCCTTCCTTTTTTAGAATCGCAGCTTGATTTTATTATTATTAATATTTTTATTTTATTTTTTAATTTATTTTGCAAATACCTGTTTTGAAGCCAGTTTTCT
>NW_017307081.1:123560-125520 GCF_000935625.1 Nanorana parkeri
ACATCCCCGGAGGTTTCGGGGGCCATCTACCACACATAGTGCATGCACAATGGCACATCATCAGGGGGCCAGTAGCAGGAGTCTAGAAGAGGCAGACAACTCACGGTGATGTCATAAAGAAGGATGGCGGCACCCAGGCTGAATTGGCAAGAGTGAAGTAACCCAGACAATGCTGGGTTTGTTGAGTTTGCGTGTATGGACAACCCAGTGGACAAGGTAAGAGGAGACTGAAAATTAAAATTAAGAAATACAGGGTAGGTACCGCACATCACTGCTGGAAGCACTGAGTATTGTTGCCGGCTGCAAGGTGAGTATAACCGGTTTGGAGGGTTCACTTTGTAAACACTCTGTAACCTCACCCTTAAAGAGGAAGGTGACGATGTCTCTTTAAGTATGATCACCTTTGTGAACCCTTCCATATAGTAATATGCAGGGGTGCTGCCTCTCACACTTATATGTAATGTAAATATAGTTGGTTAATCAGGTAAAAAAAAAAGTCTATCAAGTTCAATCATTAGAAAAAAAAACTAAAAACCTGCATATACAGCACTCTAACCCTACAGCTGATCCAAATAACCTACAAACATAATTGACCTTTGGTTTAGCTTCATATATATTTATTGTATCTATAGAACAAATGTATTATCTACAATTGTACTGTAGGTAAAGGCTCACACTGACATCTTCAGTCCTGCTGAATCTGGCATTGGAGCTGGAAAGTGAGACCTCTTTATATTTTTACATAAAGCCTCAAACTAAAGTTCTCTTTTAGCTGCAAGTGGAAAAATAATGTGAACTCTGATTTTTGATTCACAGAGCAGATGTATAGGTCAGGAGTGTCGGTGTGCTTTCAGAATTCTTAATCTGCATACTTTTTGCAGTTAAGCAACCACGGATTGTGTCACCCCCTTCCTATCCCAGTCTATTGACTTGACCACATGTCAT
Source organism: Nanorana parkeri (assembly GCF_000935625.1). Classification (NCBI taxonomy): domain Eukaryota; kingdom Metazoa; phylum Chordata; class Amphibia; order Anura; family Dicroglossidae; genus Nanorana; species Nanorana parkeri. The sequence continues at coordinate 124,506 of NW_017307081.1, forward strand.
AGCCAAACAAGACACACTACGTTTAGGGGTGGTAGGCTGAAAGAGAAAGTTTGCCCATTTTACATCAGTACCTGTAGATCCAATGACAAGAAGAGTAGGGATAAACTTTTGCTCTACTCTGTTAGCAGCTAATTTCTAGGTCCACTGGGACAAAGAGGGTGGACCGTTTGTACACTTGCAGTTATTTCACCAACAAAAATGTTCAAACTGTGCAGGAATGAAAACAATTAGTACAATTTTACTCTCAGTCTGTAATTTTTCATCGGGAGATGCTTTAGGAAACAGAGATGCATAGGAATTAGGAGTGGAAAGGCCAAACTAAATTTTAACAAGAAGGTGTCAAGCTTGATTTTTAACAGAAAAAATTAAGCTTTCCATGTAGCACCAGCTGACTAGATCATTACAAAAGATAGGTTTCATTGAAACTATGGGGTCTATTCACGAAACTGCCGAAGGATCTAGCCGTAGCTTCGGCCGATCCTTCGGCTAGCTTCGGTTACGGGAGTCCATCGGTTAATTCGAACCGAGAGCCTGCTGTACGGGCTATTCACAATAGCCTGTACAGCTCCCGATCATGGCCGAGCGGCTCAGCCGAGCCGAACGCATATACATCGGCTCGGCTGAGCCGTGCTGAAAGCCGAAGCTGGCCGAGCGGCCGGCCATTGGCTGCTTCTGACAGCTGGGCGGAGCCAGCCGTGATCTTACGGCTGGCTCCGGCCACTTTCAGAGAGATCAGCGTCCCTGGTTAACTGCTAACCAGGGACACTGATCTCCAAACAGCAAACTCTCCCTGGCGCTCCGGGAGTCTCCTGCCGCCAAGGAGAGAAACACTGCTGTGTCTTTTTTTCTTTATTCTGACACGAGCATGTCAGAATAGAAAAAATAAAAAATTCCCATTGAAAAGCATCGGGACATTACTATTGGCTATTTCAAATTGCAATAGACAATAGTAAACTAGCATTGTACCCACCCTCTGCTGCAGTTCCCCATCAGGTCCATCAGCAGAGGGCGGGTA
>NW_017307081.1:125682-130347 GCF_000935625.1 Nanorana parkeri
GGTCGGCCGAACATGCTGAGCATGTTCGGCCGACCCGAAGCAAGCCGATGTACGGCTGATTTCAGCCGATGTACGGCTGAAATTAGCCGTACCAGCCTGAAGTGAATAGCCGAACAGTGTTCGGCTCACTTCACTCCAGCAGGTCATGCAGCTTCGTGAATAGACCCCTTAGTTTGCATTGTTTAGGTTTGTGATAGATGTACTTAAAAAGTGAAACCTAACATGACCTTTAAATACACTATGCTAAAGCTAACCTTAGAATTACTAGTACTGCAATGTGTTTATGCTCCATGTAAACTAATTTAGTCATCTTGCAGTATTTTACTGGAACGGTGCATGCTGCACAATTGAACATTTTCATTACAATTAAAGTTGACATGTTTGGGGCATCCAGGCATATGCAATACTACTGTGTGACAAAACACATAAACTCCTCTTAATAGATAGTTTGAATTATCCCAGACCCTGAATGCTATTTGACATCTAGCAATAGGAGAGTTCCAGTTAGGATTAGCTGTTCTTGTAGGCAAGAGAAGTATCATTTACAAAGTTCTTCTTAAATACTTTATATTCCTTTCTCTACTTGCTAACCTAATTTTAGATTTCAGCCCATAATATGTTAGCTTGATTTTGTTTGTGTGTCTCTGCGGAATAGTGCTTTTCCAGAGTAAAATCTAGTGTAAAAAAAAAGAAAGATCTCTGGAATGTTATAATTAATTGCAGAAAGAGTGTGGTGCTGTTAGATTAGGTGATATTTGGATGATGATGTTTACACATATTATAAATAAAAAATGTTCTTAAAATGCTCCTTTTTAAAGACTGCATACTTACAGTAGTTCTTCCATTTCAGATATTCAAAGTCTTTGAAAAAAAATATCACATACTGTACATGTGTGGACTCCCTGTTAGATTCTGTGAAGAATTTAGTATTATCATTAAACTGTGGCAATTTAAGTGACACTGACATAAAATGGAGTTCCTCACAATGCTTGTTTTATGCTGATCCTAACTAAAAAGGAGTCAAGGAGTTCATCATTTTAAGCTTTGCTGTGAAAATGAGTGCTTTATACAATAAAGAAAAACTGATGTGGTCAAATTTAATTGGAATTTCCAACAGAATGGGTTGTTTTGGTAGTAAGTGAGGATAAAAGTGTAATCAGTTTATGGATGATTCAATCCTTGAATGAAAATAATGATCTACCTATATCTGTGCTGATGGTGACTTCAGCAGAAACTCTTTAGGCATTTTTTTCAGCAGCCCACACAGTATGTGTACCATCAATAACTCAGCAACAACTGCACACTACACGGCCAAAATGTTGAAACATTTGACCATCACACAGATATAAGTTTATTGGCTATCCCATTCCAAAACCATGGGCATTAAAATAGCCTTTATTTTTCTGTGAAGGCTTTTCACAAGATATTGGAGTTTGTCTATGGAGATCGTGCTCATTCAGCCAAAATAACATTTGTAAGGTAATGCAAAAACTGGCTGGCAAAAGTTGTTCTAATCCATCCCAAAGGTGTTCAGCTGGGTTGAGACCAGGGCTCTCTGCAGGCCACTCGACTTCCTCCACACCATCCTTATCAAACCATGGGGTCTATTCACGAAGCTGCCGAAGGATCTAGCCGTAGCTTCGGCCGATCCTTCGGCTAGCTTCAGCCCCCAGGACCCCTTCGGTTCAGTAGAACTGAAGGGGTGCTGTACGGGCTGTTCACTATAGCCCGTACAGCTCCCGAACATGGCCGAGCGGCTCATTCGAGCCGAACACATATGCATCGGCTCGCAGAGACGCGCTGAAAGCCGAAGCTTCTGACAGCTGGGCGGAGCCAGCCGCGATCTTACGGCTGGCTCCGGCCACTTGCAGAGAGATCAGCATCCCTGGTTACCTGCTAACCAGGGACACTGATCTCCAAACAGCTAACTCTCCCTGGCGCCCCGGGAGTCTCCTGCTCCCGGCCGCCAAGGAGAGAAACACTGCTGTTTCTTTTTTTTTCTTTATTCTGACACGGAGCGATGTCAGAAAAAAAAAAATTCCCATTGTAATACATTGCTACATTCCTATTGGCTATTTCCATTTGCAATCGCCAATAGTAAACTAGCATTGTACCCGCCCTCTGCTGCAGTTCTCCATCAGGTCCATCAGCAGAGGGCGGGTACAATGCTAGTTTACTATTGGCTATTGCACATTGAAATAGCCGATAGGAATGTAGCAATGCATTCCAATGGGAATTTTTTAATTTTTTTTCCTGACATGGCTCCAAACAGAACAGCCGAGCTGAATGCCGCTCAGCGGCATTCAGCTATTCGCTCACTGCTGTTTGGCATCTATAAGACTTTATGGACCTGGCTTTAAACTTAATCATTTGGAGAGGTGTCTATATTATTGTTGTCATTTAGGTAGGTGTCATGGCAAGGCTACCACAAACCTTTGGCCATATGCAATAATGTATTAAAGTATTTAACCCTGAACTGCAGAGAGTCAGATATACATGATATGTCCACTTAGTAATACCAACTACATGGTCTGTAAATGAAATGTTGCTGTGGATACGAGAGTTCTAACTCTCAGAGGCCACTGCATACAGTGGACACATACATATCCTTGTGCACTGCATAACTACAAGAGGAAACCTTTTGAAATTCAAATATATATAACAAAATAATTGTCATCTGTAATATATATATAAAAATTTAGGGTGGGCACAAGTCAGCTTTAAAACTTAAAGAGGGGAATTTATCAAAACTGGAGCAGACAAAATCTGGAGCAGTGGTGCACGGCAACCAATCAGCTTCTCTCTTTCATTTTCAAATCTTGACTGATCAAACTTAAGAGTGAAGCTGATTGGTTGCCATGGGCAACTGCTCCAGATTTTGTCTGCTCCAGTTTTGATGAATTCCCCTCACTGTGTTTATCTAGTGGCAATGTGAATACATTTTATTGCCAAACGTTTCAAGAATTTACCAACTCTAGAATGGTGCAAGTCATTGAGTTACAGCTACATGAATAGCTCCAGGGTTTACTCAGGGCTGTGATGCACCCTGCTTTCCTGATTGCAGTAGAAGCCAGCGTGAATAATCATTGCTAATGTGCCAACTGGCGCTAGTCTTAGAAAGCAAGCTCTGGCTTCAGGGCATGTTTAGGGCAGGTTTCAAACTTAAAGAACATAGAAAAATACCTGACTAATATGTCATGTCTGTTGAAGTATGTCAAGGAAATACTTTCAATAACTACAAGAGCATTGTCTTAATGTCAAATGTATTTTTGTATTAAATGCTATGGCCAAAAGGACATTTATATAGCCCTTGGCCAAGCAGCAAGGTTGAAGCTTAAAGTACTCTCAGGTTAATAAAGTACACATACAGGCCTACTACAATAACAGATCTACCCCAAATTACCTAACACATTTACCAAGAAGCAGATTTTTTTTCAATTAGAGTGGTCAATCCATCTGTTTTTTGCATTGACTGTAATTATATGGTCAGGGCTTCATTTTTGTATGTGACTCATAATACCCTGCTGCACGTGTTAATAATGATAAAATAGCCAATATCTGCCTGTTATTACAAAGCTTACTTTAACCCTTTCGCTGCCAAGCCCATCAGGACGCTTTTAACCTATGGCCATTAGTTTTTGCAATTTTTTTCCATTATTTTGATTTTCTACTGCTGCGTTGTTAGCATTTGTAAAAGACCCCCTAAACCATATTTTATCTGAAAGCACAGGCCTTTTGGTGCAACTAATTTTGCAGGTTTTGCGATAATTGCGCAAATGTTTGTCAAATCAATATTAAACCGATAAAAATACACATTTAAATAAAATACACAATAAAAGCACACTAAAATCAGTATCAGTGCACTGAGCACTGGCCTGGCTGGGCAGGAAGGGAGGGGTACGATCGAGCGCCCCCCCCCCTCCCTGCACCTTACCAGGCCACATGCTCTCGGCATTGGGATGGTGTCCCCATGCCGATGGGGACAAGGGACTCTTCCCCACAACCCTGACCCGGTTGGGGTCTGCGGGCAAGGGGGCTTATTTGCTTCAGTGTACCCCTTTAAATAAAGGGGCACACAGATGCCACCCCCCTTGTGAATGAGTAAAGGGTTAAATCAAATAGTTAGTAAAAAGTCCAGACTTTTGATAAAATCTTTTAATTGAAAAAAACAAAGAGTCAATTTTTTACTATTCCTTTAATTAAAATTTTTTTTTTTTTTCCTAATGTCATTTTGCTGCAACGAAATTTCGTCCAAAAACGAAATCTGGACCTGGCTACCGCTAAAAATCCAAAAACCGAAATTTCGACCGGACTACCGCTAACGAATTTCGTCCAAATCCGAATTCCAAAACTAATTTAATTTCGGCCCCGAATGCCAAAAAAATAATAATGCAAAATCTGAATCAAAACGAAACTAAACTAAACAAGTTTTTTGCTGGTGCACATGTCTAGAGTTCAGTATATGAAAGATGAAGATACATGAACAAATTGGTTTGGTTCTGCTTTCCCTTGTTACCCTATGCTTATGTTTACTTATCAAACTATTACCATATACTGGTTTCGGATTAATAGAGCTGTACTACTACATTATTAGTGTATACATTTGCAGAAATATTGGTTACACGCTACAGAGCAAAACACATAAATAAACAAGCATAATAACCA
>NW_017307081.1:130379-145572 GCF_000935625.1 Nanorana parkeri
TGTAATTGTTGCATGTATACATATAACAGGAGTGTTAATAATTGTCACTGGGCGGAACATTGGTCACATTAAAACTTTATTTGCTTTGGCTTTGTCTTTCCTCACCCATGTGGCCTGCCTAGGTGTGGTGACACACTGTCCCTAGTCCCACCAATTTCTTTTTTAGTTTTGCATGTGTGTACGTCCAACAAATCACACAGAACCTTGATTAGGACATTGGTCCTAATGCATTAAGCTGTGTCAACACATACCAAAAGCAAAAAGTATAATTTCTACCTTTCTCACATAATAATATTTGAGTCATCAAGAAGAAAATAAGTTTCAGGCATTATTAAAAGCATTGTTGTATTGTTAATACGTTTGGCTTTTTACATTGTATGGATAGGTAAGAAGCTAGCATAGTGAAGCTAGGCACTGTATATGTCATATTTTGCCATTACAGGACTGCCATGCTGCTATCATACTCCAGTCACTACAGGTCTTTAAATCTATTTTTAATATTTTTTTGCAAATGTATGCCCCTCCTCAAGATTTAATGGCACAACATGCAAAGCCCGGTACAAGGTAGGAAATGGTTTAAGAGTACAGAAGACTTGTATGTAATATAAATAAATGCATCACATGTGAATATTCCCTTCCTGTACCAATTCATACAAAGTGCAAACTAGCATGTTGAGTGATGTAACTCATGGAAATGCCACTCGGTTTAAAGGCATTTGATGCATCATGTTCATTGACTCTTACACTGCCATTAACCTTGAACAATAAAGCAGCATCATACAAGGTCAGTAGTTTCCCAGACGGATTAAGCGAATTGCACTGTTTTATCCAACTTAGATTAATTTAAACCGCTTTCCTAAATCTTCTTTTCAAAGAATTGTGAAAGGACCATCTTGCGGAGTTACTGAAGAAAGCATCCATTGTTTTTTCAGCTATGTGGTGGGTATTTCTTGGGGGGTTTTCTGCTGAGTAAACTGGCCTATTGTCTGAGCTTTTCTTCTAAAGCTATGTTCAACTGTAAATTCATTTAGTTTTAATGTTGTCTCTGGTAAAGAAAAACAGAAAGCCATGACATGATGACTGTACCATATCATCCAATGAACTGTTTCTGATTTTCTTCACAATCATCAAATTTCCATCAAATACTATATTTAGTAAGAAGTGGTAACTCAAATGTTTTGATTTTATATATGCAATCTAAAAAGGCACTAAAAGTCACTGTTTTATATTCACATTGTTATGACTTGTTTGGGACAGGTACCCTACCCTTCTTAATAAATATATATTTATTTTTTTGCCAACATTTTACTAATTGGTTGAGATCTCAGCAGCCATAGGAAAATGTATGATAGTCTCTAGTCTAGACTGGTTATACAGTAGGTCACCTGATCTTTCACTAAGAACAACAGTATAAGAAATCTACTTGTCTGCGCTTGCTTGTTGGATGGATGGGAGCTGACACAGCTGACATATACATGGGGCATAATAATGGTGAAAGGCTCATTCCATTTTCTTAATAGAAAACTAGTACCTGGATGCATATAGAGTTCCTGAGAACTAGAGATAACCTCTCTGAAGACTAATGCTGACAAATCTCTGCCTCTAAAGAGTGATTTATTTAAGAGACAGTAGGGGTCTTTTTTACAGTCTAGTTAACCCTTACATAGTGCAGTCATAGCCAGTCCATCACAAATTATGCTGATAACAGTTTAAATTTTTTTAAACTGTAAGGGTGTGTGGCAGTGCAATATTTTAGTAAGATAATTATAACCCCTAAAAGCTTTTTTTTGCCATGAGTCCCATTGGGGAGATTTTCCTTCACTTTCTGTCCTATAATGACCAGGGGCGGAACTACCGCCGGTGCGGCCACATGGCCGTGAGGTCGGAGTGAGGCAGAGCAGCCTGCAAGCACTCGTTGAGCCAGCGCAGGGGGCCTCGACCAGGAGCGAGCAGCTTCATGATCACACAGCCTGTCACCTCTCCCGCGAGGAGGAGGTGAGGTGAAGCTTTTATCTTCTGTATGTGCCTAAGTTCTGTGACATGTTTTTTGTAGTCCTCTATAACTGATGGAATTTCTGTAGAGAGTAATGCTGGAAGTTGTAGTCTCCAATAGCCGTTACCATTCTGCATTTCTGTAGAGAGTAATGCTGGAAGACACTGGTTGTAGCCCCCTATACCCTTTACCATTCTGCATTTCTGTAGAGAGTATTGCTGGAAGTTGTAGTCCCCTATAGCCATTACCATTCTGCGTTTCTGTAGAGAGTATCACTGGGAGTTGTACTCCCCTATAGTCGTTACCATTCTGCATTTCTGTAGAGAGTAATGCTGGACGTTGTAGTCCCCTATAGCCATTACCATTCTGCATTTCTGTAGAGAGTATTGCTGGGAGTTGTAGTCCCCTATTGCCGTTACCATTCTGCATTTCTGTAGAGAGTATTGCTGGGGAGTTGTCATTCCCTATAGCTGTTCATTTTCTTCATTTCTGTATAAAGTATTGCTGGGAGTTGTAGTCCTCTACACAGAAATGCAGAACGGTAATGGCTATAGGTGGGCAGGGCGGGCATTGTAAGAGCCGGGGGTGGGAGGGGGGGCCAAAAAAAATCTTGCACCAAGGCCCAATGTTCTATAGGTCCGCCACTGATAATGACAAAAGGAAGTGAGAAGAAATCACCCAAAGCAAGGAATAACTTGCTTTGGAGTGATTTCTCACTCCAGCAAACACTAGCATTTTGCACTAGACTCCTGTGCTGACTGATGTTCAAAGATTTAGTGATTGTCCATTCTAAATACTTTCTATGGGTCACTATTATTTTTCCTCTAGATGAGTCAGTGCTGATGGTGGCTGACCACACTTTCCCTGACTACTGCCTCAACATAACCATACATACGGGTGAGCCAATCATGCATACCTGTGACAGTCGCGAAGAAACAGTTTTCAGACTCTTACTTCTCATAATACCTTTGAATGTCTATTGGTGTTTTCAGCTGTTTTTTTGTAAATGCAGAAATGATAAACAATGGAATAGTGTGAAATGGATATTTTGATATATACGGTATAGACTATCTGTATACATGTAATACTCTGCAATGTTTACTATTGTCACCAGTTTCCTTTGGTTAGAAAGTGTGTTCCCACATGTACTTGATTAGTGGTTCAGAATAAAACAGGTTTTATTTATCTCCACCTGCTGTGTAGTCGTAGTTGCGTGTCCAGCAAGTTCAACTTGATCGAGCTGTTTGTCTGACACATTTCCTTGCATGTGCTTGTCCCTTCATGGGATCCTGGCATTTTATTCAAGGCCCTCTTCCTTCCTGTTTCACTTAAGCCCTGTGAGGAAATGGGATACCATTCCGAGGGCTACTATGAGTCAACGTGGAAACAGGAGGCTAAACATACCCTTACATAAATTGTATATGCACCATAGAAACTGTATGAGGCACACTACAAATCTGTTAGAACTCAAAAAAGTGATGAAGGATGAATTACTAGGTTAGAAATAAATGATGCTAAAGTCCAACAGAGGACACAGCCATGTGTATATCAGCTCCAGTATGATTATTGCTGGACTATTATTGTACAAAAGAAGATCCATGTCATTTTGTATCCAAAAACTGTTAAAAAAAAAAAAAAAAAAAGATCAATGGATGAAATCCCAGACTGGATCATACAGATCAGATTGAGCAGATCAGATCAGACAGAGCAGATTTCTAATTATTTTACAAATTTTGATCTGTACCTCTCTGTATGGTTTGGCTAATTCTAGGACTAAAACTCTTAGAAATGAATATGCTATGAATATAATATAATTTTATCTATATTGTACAAGAGAATATCCATGCAATTTTATTACATTTATTGTTTGGTTCTTTAAAAATACAAAAACCTGCAGATTGAAGGACAGGTGCTGCGTGCGATTAGTACGCAGCCCCTGTCCTTCTCTATAAGACTACTCGGCCATACGCCGCCCTACGCTCACCCGCCCTGCACGTCCATGCGAGTGCGGGTGTCCGTACTCGTACGCTGACAGGATGGATCCTGTCTGCGTCCGAGCCGGGACACCAGTACCCATACGGACCTGCACTTGAGGTGAGCGTAGGGGGGGCGTACGGCCGCATACTCCTATAGAGAAGGACAGGGGCTGCGTACTAATCACACACAGCACCTGTCCTTCCCCAAAACTGCCTGATACGGCCATGCACGCAACACGGAGGTGTACATACCGGCCGTTTCTAGTGTAAATGAGGGCTTAGGAATAAATGTGGTATGAATAAAATATCATTGGATCTATATAGTTTGCTTTAGCTGCCTTCTTTCTCTTTCTGGTCATGAATTTTATAGAGATTCTAGCAATTTGGTTGGTGGTTATGGTCACAGAGGATTCATGCCTGACAGTGTTTTAAAATGGTTTTAAAATTATCAGATTCTCTCTTAAAGCTAAACTCTAGGAAAAATGATATATACACAGATGAAATCTATATATAGAAGCTGTTTTACCTGCCAAAGAATTTGTATTTCTGACCATTCAGTCCTGATATTTACAAGGCTCTGCCTGCAGGGTAGGAGACCTGCAGGTCAGTAACACTTACAGGTCTTCTCTCTACACTGCTCTGACCTCCCATTATACCTCAAACTTAACCACCATTGTGCAAAGTCACAATCCACCTTGCAAGGATGCACAGCATGCTATGACTAATTCCCAGGAGGGCTGAAACATGTAAGTGGGTGCTGCTTTTATCACCTTTACAGTATGAAATAAGGGTAGATTTGGAGGAGAATTTTGGCATCCTGCTATAAACTTCTCCACACCCCTAGCCTGTGAGTGGACAGTAAAAAATGAAGCATAGCCAGATAAGCTAATCTCTCTGTCACTCTGTTCTCTCCTTCTGCCAGTATGTCACTGCAACACAGCTGAGTGGTTTCTTTTGCTGCTTTTTCCTTCCCCAGGCTGAGCTTTGCTGTACAGGGATTGCAAGAGGCTGATACCATAGGCGGTTGCAGACTATTGCATTAGGGTGTGCACCAAAAAGCACAAACACACATGCACGACCCTAGTGTGACCAGTCCCAGAGACAGACTTTAGTTGGGTGGCAGATATCAGACACAGACACATGACTGCTTCTGAATTGAGGTCCTTTGTAATTAATATTCACCAGCTCCAGCTTTTATACAGTGCTATATTCTGGACCCAAGCAACAATCATAGGACATATAGAATAGTAGAAATATAAGCAGTATAAGCAATATACTTCTATATTCTATATGTCCTAAGCAATTCATTGCTGTCTAATGGTTACTGCAGTCTGCCTTCTCCTGTAGGTTGCTGCTTGGGTTCAGACTATAGCACAGTATAAAAGCTGCGCCCCTCGCCTGTGTTATATTGCCAACCCTTGGCTCCTTACCAGTATCATACTGCTACCCGTGGGTCCCTCATCTGTTTCATAAGCATGTCCGCCCTCGTGTTCTCCTTGTCCATGAAGATAATGTCTGAGTTGTAGTTTCAAGTGAGCTCCTTGAAGCGATCTGAGTTGCAGACGATCTTGCCCTTGTACCTCCCTCTGGTCTCCAGGGTCTTCTCTGGCACATTGGGCTGAACTGCCTTAGGACAGCGGGTTGAGCTTGCTAGGAATTTGCCTCCAGCCCACCACCCTGCCTGGCCCACAGCCTTGCACTGCCAGGCTAATATTAAATATTCTTTTTTTCTTTATCTTTACTTAATTGCTATTACACAAGGGAGCTTACAAGCCCCCTATTTGACAGCATACTAACGTTGACAGGTTCTCTTTAAGGCAGTAGTAGGGGTCTATTAGACCCCTAATGTCACCTTTTCACTCAGCCGATAGTTGGTTTTACACATGCAAATACAGTCTGTAAATCAGAGTCTGTTGAAAGGGGCCTGCTGCTGCTGACGTATGAGATACATCCGTGGCAGCAAAAAGGCTTAAAGACTATCTCTGGGTGAAAAAAAATGCTCTTGCATTAGTGCTATCCCTGAACTGCAAGGGTTAACTGCTCATTCATGTATAAAGCACTTTTATTTACCTGATTCTCACTCACACAGACTTCAAGACTGCCCCGCCAGCCTCTTCCCCCCCATAGCTCTAGCAGTCAGAGGCCCACTGACATCATCATGTCTAATGCAGGGCTCATACTTCTGCATTATATTTGAGGAACACACCCCAAGCTCACTCCCATGATAGACTACAATCTCAACGCAAATAAGTAAAGTAAATCTGAGATTGTAGTCTATCATGGAGGCAAGCTTGGAGCGATGTCTACTTTACAGCACTCACAGGGACCATGGGGAACAAAAAGTAGCCACCCTCCAGAAGGAAGTACAGTGTCAGCATGAATTCAGAGATGATTTGAGGATCTACAGCCAAGTGATACTTAAATAAGATACAATTTGTTAATAGTTAAGGTACTTGAATGTATTTTTAACATTGAACTTCTGAGTTTAGTGTCACTTTAACGCACTTAAAAAAATTGCATTAAGATGTAAAAAAACCTAAAGTTTTATTAGTCTTAAAAATAGATTAGTATCATTTTGTTTAGTTGTAAGGTTTTCATTAGCTTAGATAAATGTTTTCTTTTACCAGCAATAAATGAAAGGAAGCAGATATTTCTGAACTTCACAGAAGTTGACAGGCAATGATAAATATCACTTTTTTATCTCATGTGAAAACTATTAGGTAGTTTAGTAAGACATATATGTAGGCAATTTCTAAATGCATTGTGGGCTCTGTTGTGGCTCATTTAACTAATACATCCACCAGAAGCTATTCATTTTGTGTCTGTGGGGTGATGTGGGCAGCTTGCTGGTAAAGCAATACTCTTTATCTTTGTAGCTCTCTTATTTATATCTATTGGCTTGATTATCTTCCGCATTCCAACAAATAAAACCACAATGCTGCCTGTTGAATCACTCTGATGCATTTAGCTCAAGAATAAACTTAAAGGAAGAGTATCTCCAAAAGTGGGTAATTTTTGAACAAAAAACACTAGAGAGAAGAACTCGGTGGGGTGACGGCGGCCTTTTAAATGAATGTGATTCAGCTGATGAAAAGTTGATGTGTGGCTTCCATCTAGTCCATTTTTGTCATGGACTTGTCATTGGGACACACCTTGGATTGCCAGCATTCACAGAGGTTGAGATTGCAGCTATAACAGATGCTTGGAGCAGTGCACAACTGTGGTGATCTTTCTTCCTGATGTGGCTATAAGGCAGTAAGTGAAGGGAAATCTCCCCAGCCAACTTTCATTCAAATAATACAGGGTGACCCTGACATTAAAGTCCATGTTCAGGAAGAGTGAGAACTGTCTTCCAGTTAAGCTCCTGTCCCCCTGCCTTGTGTGCTTTTATGAAAACTACATTGCACAGGCATGGTCCATTATTGTCAGCATCAAGAAACAGATCCAGAGAAATGGTGTGCAGTTTGCAATGGAGTTCATGTAGACCTAAAATGGTTGAAAGGGGAAATCCACGGCACTGGGATGCAGAAAGGATGAAAAAAAGCTAATTAATAAAAAATAAAAAAACTATAGTGGGTGTTTGATATTCAGGGCTTTAGCAAACTAAATGTTGTTCAGAGAGAGCTTAGATGTTAGTTATTAAGTATAAAAAAAAACTTCAGATGTGAAGGCATTTAATTTAATGATTACCACAAGGTGAGGCAAGATCCTTGATGAATTTACCATATTCACACATCATACTCCAGTCTTCTAACAGCTGCAAGAGCTAGTGCAGGGAACTGAATGTGATCAGGGCCAGAGCTGCTTCCTCAGCTCTTAGTAGAGCAATAGTATTTATATACCACACTGGGTGATTTATTAAGAAGTGAATGTGGTGAATCAAATTCTGTCATTTAAAACGTGCACCTGGGCGATTCATCTGCAATGAATGTTTAGTGAATGCCAGATTTACTGCTTTACAAATATGCACCCTAAAGCCATAGATTATGTACAACTCCTGTGCACAAGTACGCTTTTTGTATCCTCGCTCATACTGGAGGTAATCATTCATCTTAGAAAATGCAGGAACAACATCCCATGACTTCCAGTTCCTCTTCTGTAGGGCAAGGTAATTCTTAATAAATGGAGGTCAACAATGACTAACACCTGCATGATATTTTTTTTGCTATACGGTATTTTAATTGAATATCAGCTAAGACCAGAATTTGAGGGGAGGTGAAGAAAATATTAATTTCAGCTGTACTACCTCAATTATTATACTTAATTCTTGTCCATGTACTTTCTATATTTTACTCTGTTGAAGGTCACTGCAGTAAAATTGGACCTTGTAGCAGCTGTTCATACTGAAGATTTAGAAGAACCTGCAGAATATACAAGAACTAACTTATCCTCTGGCATGAAGCTTTTTGCTGCAAGAGCAGAGGACATATGTCATCACCTCCTGGCTCATGATGTCTCATCCAAATATACAACAGTGTCAGGTTCTACAGAGTAAACATTTGTTCTTGTCCTTGATTAAAGTTAGTGGTACAATAGGGTAATGGAAGTCAAATGAAAATTTAAATATTCCTATGTTTCCACATTACATGTGTTGCTGATTGGTGCACCATTCATTTTGAAAATGTGTGTTCATCCACTGGGCTGCAAAGCATTATTGGTTGTTATAGTGCTGTACAGTGGACCGTGTCCTAACTACTATGGATTCTATGCAAGCAATGGCTTTATAGCAGGGGCGCCCACAATTTTTCGTCTGGAGATCTACTTTTCAAATGACGAGCTCAATGAGATCTACCAACAAAAAAACACCTGCATTCAGGGACGGGAGGGGGCGTGGTGGTGCATTGAAGTCAATGGCACCGCAGCCAGGCCCCTCGCCCACAGTGTGATCGCCTGCAGCTGGAACCCAGGCACATTAGTGCCTGCGTTCCGGTCCAGTGCGATCCGCAAAAATGCTGCAAGCACTATTTTTGCAGATCACACTGGACCAGAATGCAGGCACTAATGTGCCTGCGTTCCGGGTGCGAGTGATAGAACTGTGGGCGGGGGACATGGCTTCGGTACAACCCCACGCCCCCTCTTGCCCCTGAACGCAGGGAGTCGGCCGGCTTGCATTCCAGTGCGTTCTAGAGGCGTCGGCGTCCTATCCTCCCGATGTGCTCATGTGGCCGAAGTTGCACACGGGGAGAGGTGTCCCGCCCATTTCCGTCTGCGGCGTCTGACACATTCAGCCGGCAGCCGCACGAGCACCGCGGGAGCATAGTCGTAGCCAGCTCCTTTTGCGCACGTGGCAAGAAAAAAAAGGTGCCCCCCCAACAGGCGTGTGATGTCACCCAGCGCCCTGCCTCCAGAATTTTTTATTTTATTTTTTACTATTTTTTATTTTATTTTTATTATTTATTATTTAATTTAAAATGTTAATATTTTGTTTTACTGTTGGGGGGGCTTCGGGGAAATATTAGGGGTCTAAACAGCCCCCTGATATTTCCCTTTTAAAATAGAAAAAGAAATTGAGGACACAAAGTCCTCAATTTCTTTTTCTGTAGCCTCTGTTCTAAATGAATGGAAAGCACACAGGCTTCCATTCATTAAGAAAATATTTACTATCAGTTTCTGAATGGGGAGGAGCCTCTGTACAATGCTACTCCCCATTGAGAAACTCATGCATGAACAGGAAGTGATGTAAATCACATCCTGTTCATTAATAACTGGGGACACATAGCACTATGTGTCCCCAGTTATTTACAAACACTGGAGTGATCAGCTGATCGCTCCAGTGATTGTCCTGCACAGAGGATTGGTACATATCCCTGATATGTACCGATCCTCTGCTGCTCGGCCACGCACTCACTCTGCAATTTCTCCTCTGGATCCCCCGCTGCTCTCCCGGGCAGAGGCAGCGGGAGATCCGAGGAGAAGTGAAGGAAGCACTTCAGCCGCAGCAAGCCAGAGCCGCTGTAAAAGCAGCATTTGCGGTGAGGAGAGAGAGAGCCGCCGGCTGTCAGATCCAGGCCGAGTGGCTCTCTCTCTCCTCACCGCTCGGCGTGCTGCTGTGATAGTGGCTCCGTCCTCCGCCCCCTGCCGCCGACTGCAGCTTCACTTTCACTTTTCCACGGATCACCGCTGCATACACATGGGGGAGAGCAGCGGGGATCCGGATTAGACAGGACATCGCGATCGACTGGTAGATCACGATCGACCTAATGGAGCCCTGCTATAAAGCAGCCCTGCTTTATAGCAACCAAAGATGCTGTGCAGTTTACCGCACCTTAGCAACCAATGACGCTGTGGGCTGACAGCATCCCAACAACCAAGAATGCTTTTACAGCCCATGGCATCATAGCAACCAAGGGCTCTGTGCAGTCTACAGCATCATAGCAACCATTGACACTCGTTGGCCAACAGCATCTTTGCAACCTGTTCTTAATTACCTCCAGTTTTATTAACTCTGAAATGACATTATTTGTTAATTAATAAGAATCTGATTAACTATAGAACTATCGCAAACCTTTTATGAATTTGGTACAGATACAGCCATGCTAGGATTGTGTTGCAAAGCTTTTATTGAAATCGCCTCCTATAGATTTTTAACTGCTTGCAAGCACTAACAATACTCAAAGACATATATTTGCCATAGCAAACTGAAAGTATTTATATTTTTTGTTATATATTTGTTACTTTTGTGTTAGAACATAAAATAATATGAACAGCATGGTGTAAGTGGCCTGATTTTCTCCAGTGCAGTTTGAAAAGTGCAGCTTGATTACCTCCCTGCCCCCAGCCAATCATTAGGTTTTTAAGAACTGAGAAAATAAGAACTTTCTTTTCTTGAACTGCTGAAAGATTGTGAATATCCATATTAGAGAAATCTTTCTGATCTTGGTCAAATCCTGTTTCTCAAAAATAGGTCCATTGATCTCTAGTTGCTTTGGGTTAGCGCAGACAGTTCTTAATTTAGACACTCTGATAAGTAAGGCGTCTAGGCCACAATTAGAAAACAATGAATTATGAAACAGTTGAGGCTCTAGTAGATTTTCAGACATACAGTAACAAATTTAATTAGAAGATGAGTTGTATTATTCATATTGTTATTTGCATTGTATCCTAAAATATCAGACATAGCAAAGAAACTAATTTCCCTCGCAGAATTGATGAAAAATTGTGCACTCAGCAGGAAGTGCTCGCTATTCTCCATAATTTAAAAATCTTAGAAGTTTTCTTAGCTATTTAATTGCTGTAGACAGTAATTGGGCTGTAAAGGTCATGATCATATTAATATAAAAGAACAGAGGATTACAGAGCTAGCATTATCCTGATGCTTAACTTGTTTCTTTTGTTACTGTATCTACAGCTTTTACCACCAGGTGCTGAAACAAAGTCTGCATCTTGATAATCTAAAGATTATAGCCTTGCAATGTCATTTGTACAAAACAGAAGCTTTATTTGTATCTATTACCCAAAAGTCAAATAAGGCGATAGCAACAATAGGTCTATTTGTCAAGAGACAGAAGTTGGAAATTTTGTTTAATTCACTTCTCTTGTTGATAAGTTTTAAATCTGTTTTGTTTTCCTGTTATTAATTTTTTCATTACTATTTCCGATAGTGGCTTAATATAAAATTAGGCATCCCATTTGTACATGACTAAATCATAACATGACATAAGCTTAAAAGGTTTTCCATGCCACACTTTGCTCAGGAGGTGCCGACTAAAACCCTGTGCACCGACCTCATACATAGCAGACATGTGTGAGAGTAGTAAAACTTCCATCAGATAGTAATTGCTGTCTGTGACTTTAATGGAGAGATTCCATTCATTGCTTATCTATAGGGCACATACACAAGAAACTAGGGGAATGGGAGCCTTTGAGTAAAGAAGACATAAATAGCACCAAAACCTTTAAAAAAGCTCTAACCTTTCCTTACCCAACTGCCAACTGAAAAATCTACTGTCCCTGGCCTCATTGGAAAGATTTCATATCACCTTGCAAGTCACTGTCACCATGACAGAAAGTGTGAAGAAACTGTGGGGATTCAGACAGCAATACAAATCTGAGAGAGATTCTCTAAACTATCCTAAACAAAAAACACCTGGAGTGAGTTGGGATTCAAAGTGACCCATCACCACAGTGTCACTCTTAGGTAAGAAGTCACCTGTAAAAAAAGTTGCTGAATTTCTGCTGCCCAACCACTGCAAGTATTCATCCATTGGATGAGTGGAATATTTGCTCCCCCCATGGGTCACTGTGGTTCCTCTCACCGGCTCGTACGTCCTGTAGCGATGTAAAAGC
Organism: Nanorana parkeri; assembly: GCF_000935625.1. Classification (NCBI taxonomy): domain Eukaryota; kingdom Metazoa; phylum Chordata; class Amphibia; order Anura; family Dicroglossidae; genus Nanorana; species Nanorana parkeri. The sequence continues at coordinate 142,635 of NW_017307081.1, forward strand.
TGGAGAGGGGAACCTCAGTGGCCAGAGAGGGAGCAAGTATTCTACACACTTGGAAGTGTAGATTACTTGCACCTGCTGGGGAGCCACCAGAAAGGTAAGTATACACTGAGTGGCCAGATTATTATGACCACCTGATGTTTGTAGGCAAATTAGCTATAATCATCTATAATTTCGCGCTGAAGTTGCTAGAGGGCCAGACCATTATAAATAGGGAAGCAGGTTGTTTTTCCACGACAGTAGAAGTGATTTTTTTTCTGCAGATATGGGTAAACAACGCGATTTAACAGCCTTTGAACGTGGGATGATTGTTGGAGCTCGCGCAATGGAGTGAGTATCAGCAAAACATTCGTTAAATGTTCAAGAGCAGCTGTTGTTAAAGTGTTTAAAGACAGGACAGTCAGCCAAAAATCTGGGTCTGAACGTGCGAATTGTGGCCATCAGCGACTAGTCAATGTTAGGGCAGAACGGAGAGTGGCAAGACTGGTACAAGACAACAGAAGGGCAACAGTGCAGTGTCAGATTCCTCGCATCACCTTTCAACATATCGTGGAGTCACGAGGCGACCCAACGAAGTCATCTCGTGGAGTCATCTCGTGGCCCAACGTAGTACTGATGGGGTGGTCATAATAATCTGGCCACTCAGTGTATAACCCTTTCTTTTACAGGTGACCTCTTGGCTAAAAGTGAACCTGTCACAACTCTTTCACAATCCAAATTTTTTTTTTTAAATCTCCCTGCAAAGGAATATAGTTACTACTTATCAGTACTGACTCTGATCTTCACCCTTTTCAAGAGGTATGGGCACAGAAGAACATACTTCTAGGTGTGTCAGATGCCTGGACACACTTTGCTTCCTGTGGTTTCATCTCCTCGGCCCTACATCACTACAGGTAACAGTAGTAAAAGCTATGAGGTGTAGACAAAAGCTTGTGTATTAAATAAAATTGAAAAGTGACAGTAAACTCAGGAATTAAATCTGCATTCAAGTACCCTAACTATTAATAAAAATGTAGCTTATTTGTGTAAACCTCAGCTGTAGATCCTTAAATCATCTCTGAATTCCTGCTGGCACTTTCCTTCCTTCCTGTTGTTAAATGTAAAAAGAACACCAAAAATAACAGCGTGGAGTCCCCTCCCCAATTTAGGTCTGCTAGGAATTTTAAAAAATGTGGGGTCACCCCAAAAATCCTTTACCAGACCCTCTTGATCCGAGCAGCAGCCTGGCAGAGCAGGAAGGGGGGCGAACATTTGCGCCCCCCCCCTTCTGCACTATACCAGGCCACATGCCCTCAACATGGGTGAGGTTGCTTTGCTAGGAGGGAAACCCGCTGGCAAAGCACCTCGTTCCCATGTTGATGAGGGAAAATGGCCTCTTCACCACCCATTCATAAAGAGGGCAACCAGATGACACCCCCCCTTCGTGAACAGGGTAGTTTTTACCCCTACTCATAAACAGTAAAATTGTAAATAAACACACAGGACTAGGAATCCCGTCTTTCATTGTGCTAGTGAATCTATAAAACTTTGCAAAATATTTTGAAAAATGCATTGCAGAGAAAGATTACTCTTATATCAGAAAACCTAACGAAAATAGCATATTGTTATTGTGTATATTTTTACCTGACTGGAAATATATGTATAAAATAAACTACTAAGGAAATCAAAATTGCCATCTGTATATTAATTGGTATTATGTATACATATACCCACAGCTGGTGGTGAAATGTCATAATAAGGGAGAGATACCCCCCAAGTCATAACAGAATGCCCACTACCCTAAAGGAATAAATATATACCAATATGTAGAATTATAACAAGTGTGTAATGTTCTGTCATTCTTTATTTCTTAATTCTTTTTCTGCTCTACAGAATATAAATTGACATGTATTTTTTCAAAGTATCGGTTTTACATTGTGTTTATTTTACAAAATCACTTTGGCTGTTCCAGCTGAGTAGTAACATTTAATTGTATTTTACCTTAATTATAGGCTTTATTTGTCTCTGTTTCAGGCAGTAAGCAATTTCATCGAGGCTTCACTTGTTTGCAGACTATGAAAATCATTTATTTAGTCATCTATGTGTGTGCTCATCCTTCATCATGACTTGGTTTTATTTTCTATCTTCTTTATAATTATTTAAAGCTGAACTCCAGGCAGATATAAAAAAACACAGATGAATGCAGTTGTACTAATTATTAATTAATGCTAATTATGAAATGCAACTAATTAAAGTACCCAGGACCTGAATTTGACTTGGAATTAGCCGCCTATAAATCCCTAAACACCAGCATGCATAGTGGCAGGAGGGGAGGGCCACACTAGGTGCCAAATGTGTTATCAAAACCCATGCTGACCAAGGGAGAAAGCAGAGAAACTACCTCATCATTCTCCTGTTAATCCCTATTTCTCCAGCCACATGCTGGGGGGAGGTAGATGACCAAAATGCAGCAGGGAAAATTCAGGTCACCATCCTGGCTGTGCTGTCTCAGAGTACATCCCAGGACTGGATGGACAAAAATACAAATCTTTCCCAAATATTCAGCAATGTATTTAGATAATTTGTTGGAGTTATGTTGTTACTGGTCTCTCCTGCCTAGACAGCACTGCACCATCTCTGTTTTACTTTGTATGGGTATAGCCCAGGGCTCAAAATTTCCACTCGCCCGCTCGCATTTGGCGAGTGGAAATAAAGAGAGGGCGAGTGGAAATTCAGTCAGGCACGCGGTCACGGATCGCGTACCTGACTATGAGAGCAGCCGCTCCTTGCCGTCCTGTCCTGGCTCCGTTACTTTCGATCGATCACCGGAGCTCTGACAGTTCTGAGCCCCGTTCGCAAGGATGGATTAGTAAGGTCTGCAGACCTTACTGCAGAGAACGGAGCTCAGAACTGCAGAGCTCCGGCCGAAAAGGAACGGAGCCAGGACAGGACAGCAAGGAGC
>NW_017307081.1:145901-186052 GCF_000935625.1 Nanorana parkeri
GGCAGAGAACAGGGGGGAGGGTATTTATTTTATATGTGGGGATGTGGAGGGCCGCAATGTTTACATTGCTTTATCTTAATATTGTTGTTGTTAATATTTATTTTTGTAACTTTATTCTGCCTTCAACATTTAAAAGTGTAATTTCATAAGATAATTTAAGAGGGTGGGTTTAGGGGCAGAGTTAAGGCCGAGGCAGGGTTGGGGTTAGGTGGGGCAACTGGTGGCGAGTAACTCTTAAGGCCTGGCTAGTAGCTCAGGACTTGAAATTTTGAGCCCTGGTATAGCCAATACAACTTAAGTAGACATGTTAGTCTAGCCCATTCCTCTTATGAGTGAAAAAAAGAACTTCCATAAGGTAGAGCATTCTTCCCATCAACACACTGATAGACAATATATAGTGGTCTGTGGGTTACACTGTGGATTATCTCTGTGGCTGGTCAAAAGGTTTTAAAACTATTTCAAACATTGGTTTAATCACTTACAATGGATGCTGCTCCTTGATGTCTAAACGTTTTAGTTTCCTGCAGAATCAGTTGGTCCCCTGACCACTGGCCCTAATATTCTCTTTTGGGGTTGTTCCTTTCCCTTGTAGGGTCCTATAGAGCCACCCTTGTGTGTGCTAGTAAGTTGTGTGTGTCTCCTTAAACACACAGACACAGCAAGCAAATACACCTGCTAACCCACCTTCACTCCACTCCTCCTTCCTCTCTTCTCCAAGCTAGGATATGAACAGCTGCTGCAGACTGTCCCATGTGATCTTATAATAGACAGGAAGTTAAGGGAAGCCAAGGTGAGAGAGTTGGAGCCAGCTGTTGAGAAACATGATGCTTGTAATTGCTTGGACAAAAAGGTAAATAAATACTTTGCTAGGCAATGACAATTTGTTTTATCTGGATTTATTGTGAAAAAAAGGTTTGGGAGTTTAATACTACAAGTAATAAAGTTAGTCCAACCATGGTTTACCTTAAGGGAGGAGCACCGTTATAAAAAAAGTACTTTTCTAAAATACCTGAAACATTTAAAGGATGCATGTTAGTTAACATAACTATACCACATACAAATATATTTTAATTTTCTGACAGAAGCACATATTTCTTAACCATCTATTTTATCACAAATGTTGTGGTCTAAAAGTAATTTGCAGGTCCATATTTTGCATAAGTACTGTAAAATATTTGATAATTGTGAAAACAATTCTGTTCTTCAATAATGTATTATTTAGGTGAAGGAGGTAACTTTAAATTGTAAATAAAAAAAAACTTTTTTAAACATTACTTTTTCACTCCTTAACTATGTATATTTATTATATTATATATTCATATTTGAATGTTTTAATTTGCGTTTGTTTTTGTAGAGTTGCAATAAAAAACTGCTTTGTACCAGAACATTATTTTAGTACCTTTTAAAAAAAGGACACAAGGCAGCTTATGATACGGACAGCTATATTAGAGAATACAGTATTATTTTACAGAAAAAAAGCAAGCAAAATGTAACGCTCAGCCCCAAAGGAGCCGCTGTATTAATTGGATTCTTCTGTCCTCAGGAAGCGACCTGTGCAATCCTGGCCTACGACACACCGACACACTTTGCGGGATATAACGGGCTCTAATGTAAGGCAAAAGCCCTTTGTACCAAATGGGTGATATAGTACAGCAAACACGCTCTTAGTAAATAACACAGTGGATAGAATTAGCAGCACCGGTACAATATCAATGAATACCAGCAACCAAATAACAGGGTGTAAAATGCTATTTGTCTACAAAGTTAACTGTGATGTAAAAGATAATGTACCACACCAAATGCAACCAGATACCCCTCTCTAGACTACTGACCAGTAGTGCTAGATAAAGTTCTGCCGCATTGGGGCCCTTGGTTGGAGCGCACTAAACAAAGCTTTAATGAACTGATAAAGTGCTGAAAAGTTCACAGAGAAAGAAGTTTCCTGATGATCCCACTTGGGCAGAGTTTCCTTTCTCATAAAACAGGTATTAAGTAGTCGATGGCTCAGAAACCTCTCACCACAGTAGATCATCTCCGAATCTCTAGTAATCCAACGCAGGCTGGTGAAAGGGTCCTCACTCTCGAGCCAGCTTCCAGCAATTCTCCAGACAGATCTCCTGGACGAAAAGGGTATCAGTCCTGCCCACAGCAGTAGCAGTTTCTCTGGATGTCAGCATACAACAGTAGCAGCGATCCCTTTCTACAGTCTAAACGCACAGCAAATGGATGGACAACACAGTTCTCACTGTTTGATTCCCTTGAAAGCCAGTACTGATAAAACAGTGCACAGAGACAGGCAAGGGGTCTTCCATCCACCAGAACAGATAGCATATCCTTGGCAAGAATTCACAGCAAGTCTCTCTCTAACAGGAATATGCCACAATTATCAAAACTAGGGCTTTTTAGGTGCACACACACATATATATATATAAAATTAGATGAGCTTGCAAAATTTTTCAAGAGTTAGAGAAAGCTTCAACAAGGGTGGGGATAGTGTCGTCAAGATGGCATCCTCCATATTTCGCCGCGTTTCAGCCCAAAAAGAAAAGGGGGGGCTTCATTAGGAGACAAATATTCACACTTGAAATAAAACAGATATTGCAATGAAAATCACAAACTCAGATCACAAAGCATCACAAATTTGACAATATACTTATGTAAATGTACAAACATTAAAATCAAAAGATGTTAAAGTACCATTCTCTTGATGCTGCATGTGTCACCTCCAATGCTCAACTCGGGGCAAACAACATGGGCCAGCTGTCTATGCTTTGTGGGGGGCCAAGAAGAGAAAAAGATCCCAGCGACCTCCAGGAGCCACAACAGATGTTCCATAAACTAGAGATCCACTCCTGCTCCTCCTTCCTCAGAATACAACTCAGCACTTCTGTCTGTCCTTGTGTTCTCCATGTGTCTGAGACTGAAAGCGCTCTGCAATCCCAGTCCTTTGTAGTTCCATTCTGTCTTGTTTGTTAACATTATCCCTGTATCTGAGAGATACAAAAAGAGAGATACAGGCAGTTTTTAATAAAAAAAATCAACATTATAGTATAAATATTTCACAGAAAAAAACACTAGCAAACTACTGTACTAAGTCCATGTGTACCATGGTAACCATGGCTCCCACCATATATAAAGTGGAGGAGTGAACGTAGCCACCCAGGGACAGGAAGTCTGCTATTTTCGGGACTGCCAGGTAGAAATAAAAGGAAAACAGCATGAAAAAGGAAAACTAATGCAGACACAATATCTAAGGACTGGTAAGCTGCAATAGAATACATTTTTCAAAATGTCAAACCTCCCGCTACTATTGCTTACCATAGGTGACTCTTTCTCATTCATCCCAAAATGCAATGATGGAGCCTGGAAGACAACCATCAGGGACCAGTGATGTTACATTGGGTGTGGGGGGTACCTGGCACTGTGTAATCTCTTCACACGTGCAAGAGAACCTAGGGAAGTGAAGGTAAGGTGTGTATATAGGGGGAGGGGCAGCATTTATGTAAACCTGCAGGAGAAAAGCACATATTCACATTAAAAGTAAACCCTTGGAGTGGGGCAACCCCATGCACTGCAAGAGTTAACTGCTCGTTTTGGTCTAAGGGCACAAATAGGAACTGCTGCTAGTCCGACCCCGAAGGGCTCCCCTGTGCTCCAGCAGTCTAAGCCCTGCTGATGTCAAGGCCCATTTACCTGCATTTGACTTGAGGAAGCTCGAACCAGATCGTAGGGGGATAGAGGTGAACGGTCACCTCAACAAGATCGTGGCTTGAGTCTGTGTGTGTTTCCTTAATTTCATTCCCTTGACCAAAACGAGCAGTTAGCCCTTGCAGTGCGGGGGTAGAAAGTGTTAACTTTTGAAAATCCTGGAGATCTGCTTTAAATTATTACATCGACCTCACTGTTTCTCTGCTCCTATGTGGAAGCTAGAAAAAAATGCAATATAAAGCCTGGGACATTCGAAAGCAAGGCACCCTGCCAAGAATACTGTGCATACATTACGTCTTCATTGTGCATGTAAAGTGAATGAATATGGTAAGACTGACCAGGCAGTGGAATTCCACTATCTATTATTCATGAATCATACCAATCTAGCTTTATATGTTATTTTTTCTCATGGAAAATTCTGAAGACTTTCATGTGGAGAACAAAATGTTCCTTCTTTTTTGTGATATTTGTTTTTAGAGTATCCATTGCAAAAGTACAAAAATACAGAATGTGTGGAAAATTTAGTGGAAATGTACATCCTTTTCAGTTCGCATGAAAAAGAGGAAACATGGACACAGTTACCCAAAATGCACTTGAAATACTTGCCCTATTTACAGTTAATAAATCTACAAATACTATGACACAATGCTATGACTCTAAACAAGAAAGTGCAAAGGATTTACATACGCGTAAGCAAATATTTCTTTGGGAACTCAATGTACTCACGTTTGCTGAATCATTGATGCAGTTGGCCTGTATTGCCAAAAGAGAGCAATCGAGTTTGTATGCTTACTTTCAAAGTCTTCCATCTACTTGCCCAAGCAAGATAATAATTATGCCAATAACGAGTTACTATTCTGTTCCTCAGGATTACATTGGAATAATGACCCAACTCAAATCTATTGATATCATAATTTCTTCTACAAAAGAAGCAAGAAGCTTTCATGAATATAAGCATAAACAGAATCCCTTTAATGGACCAGACCAGTCAAGCAGGTACTAACAGACTGGAGCTTAAAGCTGTCTAAGGCCCCTTTCACACAGGGAAATCACACACAGATCCCCTGCTCTTAGAGTTACAGTAGGCTTCTGATCAGATCACCCTGACAAACTGATAGGTGGATATGATCAGACCACTCGCATGTAAAGGGCCTAAGGCCTCATGCACATGGGCCCATGAGGTCATATAATGGGAACTGCAAATGTATTTCTGCGTCTAGGATACACAGCTGCTGTGTATAGCCACCCATAGTAATAAATGGCTGTAGACGGGTTCAAGTCGCTTCTTGTGTAAACCTGGGCATATGTATGGGCCTACAACCCTGGATGCAGACAGTCGCATGCATGGGTTTAAACAAGTAGCGGTGTATACCTACCTACAGCCATTTATTACTATGGACGGCTGTACGCAACAGTTGTCCGGCTATGCCGTAATTTAAGTTCTGCAGCCTCATGCACCCATATGGAGGGGGCCCCAGAGCGGTTTCAGGCAATGAGTGAGTTACTAATGCTATTCAGCAAATGCCGCAAATGTGCTTAGGTTTACTGTAACCTGAGCTGTGCCTGCAAGGTTATCACACTTATGGTACCTTTATACAGGATGGGGAGAAGGGAAGTAGAACTTTACTTCCTGAACCATGCACTTTCTCTGTTTTCTGCATTGCCAACATTCAAAATTACAAAGCAGGTTTAAATCTGATGTCTGTAATGTCAGGAACCCTATGATGGGTTTGCCTAGCCAGTTGATCGTCTTTGATGGCACAGTCAGATGCTGGATGGCTGGCACATGGTAGGCCCTTCTCATGAGATTAGCCTTAACAAAACATTTAAGAAACCATCAGGTTAAATAACAATAACTAATTACTAGAAATGAATTAACCATAACCCAATAAATGTACTGTTCCTCCAACACTAGGCTGGACGACCATCCCCTCTAGTGAACACCATGACAATGGTTGCAATCAGGGAGAGTGGACAGGTCACTTCTTTCAGCTTTGTGGACCACACTGTAGTTTTAGTTAAAAGCACAACTCAGCACCAACCTCACTGCCCGCCTAATGGACCAACCAGATGACTCCCTCAATGGTCTTCAGGATCGTGCCTGCAAAACTGACAGATTAGTATAACGCAGCACTGCCACCAGTCTCATGATGGGGCCTTGCTCGGCACTGCAGCCCCAATTTATTGTGTCCTTCTGTTGTTTAAAATTGTTTCTATTTTGTCCTTTCTGGGTCCTGCTATCCTGCCAATGCTCTTTTCTTGCTGTACCTTCCAGCCTTTCCTGCATTCTAGGATTTTATCCCACGCCACAAGAAAGTGACTACAGTATGCATAATTATGTGACTATATTATGCAGTAATCCTTTTAAATACATTCTGTGAAGCAGGTCATTTACAATCTCCATTATTTACAATACACACCTGTCAGCATGTTCCTTCAAAAAATATTAGTACTAATTTGTTATAAACAAATGTTCTTGTTTCAAACGTAAATGCATGCCTGGCTCTTTTAGTTAAAGAATAGCCTATGTTTTAATTAACGTACTATAAAGGCAGCTTAGGTGATACTTGAATTTTTTGGCACCGTGATGGCATCAAGTTACATATCATATAATCCCTGAACAGTCTTGAAGCTTAACCCAAGTAAACACTTTTAGGGTAGCATTTAAATAAAGCTATTTATATTCAGTGTCCATGTAGAAGAGAGATTGGCAAGTTTCTTCAGGTTGTGTCTGGTTTGGACCAGACTGTTGATGGCAGAACACTGAAGCTAATTGGATGATTTTTTTAAAAGCATCAGTACAAGTGTAACTAAGGGACCTTGCTAAAGTTGGCTCATAATCAGGCCATGATACTCAGAGCAAGCTCAGGTTTGGTGTGTATGTGTTCAGCTAAATATCTAAAAAAGCTTAAGTTGGCCATACACAGCTCCAGTTTTAGTCTATTCCTGCTGATTTGGCTGAAATGTGAGCCTTGCAAGCACCAACAATATTCTCTCAGATGATCCAATCAGATGCACTCACTGTGCCGGTATTCAGTCTTAGGCCCCGTTCACACTGAGCGATTTATCGCGCGGTAATTCCCACGATATCGCGGCTATTTACCGCGCGATATCGCTCTCCAATGCATCTCAATGGGGCTCTGTCCGTCGCTGTCGCGGGTCGTGCGACGCTACAGCAGGACCCTTTTTGGAGCGGATTTTGCCGCGATTCTAGGTTGCTCAATGCAACCATTTGCGCGATATCGCGCGACAAACACGCGATATCGCACAAAATGCAAATCGCACGGCAAACGCGCTATTTGCGAATCGCTCAGTGTGAATGGGGCCTCAATACGGTGGCTGGCAGTAGAGATTCCTCCACCCACACAGACTCACAGACTAATCAAAAGAAATCTGGTAGTGTATGGCTAATAAATGGCTAATAAATATCCATGCCAATTCTTATGAGTATGAAAAAATGCCTGGATGCAGTGTTCTGCATTCAAGTGTTAACTTATAAACACATATCACACTATATGACATTACAGTGGATTGCATTATTCTAGATTATGAATTGTATTGTATTAGAAATACATTTTAAAGCTAAACTGTAGGTATCAACATGTGCCATGTAATACAGCTAGACTTTTGTTTTTCTGACATTTTAATCTCCATATTTATTTTGTACCTTTTACTGACTTAAATTTCTGTTGGTTAGATTATTATTCAAGGCAAGTTAAGTAGCTATACAAATACTATGTACTGTCATGCTGTATATGCAATGCTGAGGAAATTCCATCACCATCATAGTTATTTATCTATGCCAGAGGGGCCAAGAGTGATTTGTTCTCCTTCTCTCCTTATCAACCACCTGCTCAAAATACTGACCAATGAACTGCTGAGGTCATACCATAAACAGCTGAGTACCCCTGTTCTATATTAAGAAGCCCAGGAGGTCAATGATGAGCAGCATCAGACATATGCAATACACATACAGCAAAATAATACAGCAAATGTAAATGTTTCAAAAGTAACCCTGTACAGTCATAATAATTTAACATTTACTGACTTCACAAAAGGGTGAAGAGTTAGGAGAAGGCAGGAGAAGTGAACAATCTAGGACAAAATAGCTGAACTGGAAAGTGAGCCGAATTGGAGAAATGTTTCAAATAAGCTATTTTGTCCTAGATTGTTGAAAGGGCGAAGAGTTTGGCGAAGGCAGGAGAACTTCTCCAAACTCTTCACCCTTTTGTGAATAACCCTGTAAGTATTTGGATTTTTGCAAAAGCCTTATTGTGCAGTGTCCTATTAAAGGTCATTGCAGCCAATGATATTCTTTCGTCAATGTTCTAACCTGCTTAACAGAAAGGAGAGCTGGATCAGGCAAGAAAAAAGAGCTGGATCAGACTGGCTGCCATGGGCATAAAGACTTCTTCTAGTCATTTGCAGAATGTTTTCACAGTGCTGAATATGATGACATAAACTAAGCTTCTTCCAGATATAATAATTTTCTAACAGACAATCAACCCGTGCTGTACACTGTACATTTTACAAACACAGAAAGTTTATATTCTGCACACACGTTTTCCCCTGCAGTTAAAGTGTATGTATAGCCAACACTTTTTTAGTTTTGGACAAAGTAGTTTAGCCAGTTTATTTATTTTTTTGCTGTTTTTGAACCTTTGGGAAGATTTCCCTTCACTTCCTGTACCAGAGACACAACAGGGAATTAGAGAAAATGTCCCAATGTGAGGGATTTCCCCTCTTAGACAGTTGTCCTTAGAACAAGTGTCCCCATCGGAAGCTTTCCCTTTTAAAATGTTATATTTCTTCTCACTTTCTTTCTTGGATGGCACAATGGTCTTTAGAACAAATGGAGGGGGTATATTTCCCCAGTGAGAACAGAGACATTGATTAAACTTGATAGAGGGTTTAACCCTTCCATCTCTCTCTTTTCAAAACTAAAAAAAAAATACATTTTGCCTAGATTTACACTGCAAAGGAAGCCCGTGCTGAGGAAAATGTGGCGGACATTGCTACCCTCATTCTGGAAATGTTATTTGCTTGGTGGTGATAATCTCTAGACTCAATACTTTGAGTGACAGCCAGAAGCAGAATATCAGTCAAAGGAAAGTCAGAACTCTTGATCAGTATACTTTTTTCCCCAGAAAATACTGAAGTCACTGGATAATAATGTCATCTAAGCAGCTCGCATTTTCAAATGGAAAGTTCAACAATGACTGCCTATGTATGTTTGTTAGCACAGGCCTGTAAATTACTCCAGTACCCATCACGAAAGTATCACAAATTCCAAGTTAACCTCACACATAAAGGAGATCTAGTAATCAGTTTCAATGCACAAGATCTATGGAGGGTTAATGGCTCCCTTAACCAAATTTTTGTTTGTCTCCGTCTGTTGAGAATAATGAGTTCCAGACTATTAGTAAATACATAATGAACATAATTATGCAGTCATTGTGCATACACACAGATCATTTACACAGGTGTGTTTAGAATACACAGAAAATGTTGGACGAACAGAAAGTATCTCCATAAGCAAATAACATTTACCTGGAACACTTTGTATGTAAAAGAGCTTAGAACCACTCCTTACACAATGATCAGTACTATAATGATGTATAGCATCATTTTGGATGAAAGAGAAGAAGAAGGAGCATATGTTATAAATGTGTGTAGTAGGAGGAACAAACTATACACAGTATCTTTGAAAAGTTATCATAGGAATATGTGGTCCTTGCCATCTGTGTATTGATTTAAAATGGAACTCAGATCATAGCTATAAAGAAAAAACCCTGGGCAAAATTTTTCTTAGAAGCTACCCCCTTCTAGGTGCTAAAATAAAAAAAGTTATACTCAAAGTTATCCTCGGAGCCGGCTTGCTCTTAGACTGGTCCTTCCAGCCTCACTCCCCCTCCTCTGCAGCAGTCTAAGGATCCTAGAGTCATCACGTCCAATACAATGTGTATGGGGCATGAGGATGTTGAGGGACATACCATCCTGGAGCGGAGTAGGAGACAGGCTGGAGGGAGCACTGTCACAGCCGGCCATCTCCGAGGTTTGGGTGAGTATAACTTTGCTCATTTTGGTCTAGCGAGGAAAATATCAGTTAACCCGTGCTGCATCGGGTAGCCCCACTACAAGGTTGAGAAAAGTTTTACTGAGATTTTCTTTAAGAATGAAAGGTGTACAGTATAGATACAGTCTTAAGGGTACAGTCTTAAAGTTACACACAAACTTTCATATAAATAGATTTCTCAATGGCCAAAAGGATATAAATCTACTTTGTGCACATCATATGTCTTCACATCACAGATATTACCTTGTCAAAGTAGCAGTAACATCACCACTGGGCTGCACATAGCCTGTACAGAGAACAGAGCTGTGGGAGGGACTCAGGGGTTCCACCACTATAGGCTGCCTGCAGAAAACTACATGGAGAGTGTGCAGACAAGACCAGTCCCCTTGCCCAATAAGAGAGAGCAGCAGTGACCGGTCTGTATTACAGGAAGCTCCTTACAAAGGCAAAATACAGGAGATGTTTCATGCTGGATTACAGTACAGATCTAGAAAAAATACACAAAAGTCACTAAGATTCAAGTAAGAATATACAAGCCTTTAGAGCCTTGGTTCTCAACTGGTGGGTCGTGACCCAAAAGTGGGTTGCGACCCCGTGTTCAGTGGGCCACCGCATGCCTTCACTTTTCTAGGTAAGAGGCTTCTCAGCCTCCCCCTAGGGCAGCACTTTCAGGTCTCACACCAAGCAGCCATTCAAAATATGCTGCCCAGAACCAAGTGTCAGCTTGAGGTGGGGTGGGCTTGGGGTATGGCCGTGAGGCAACTCTACAGGTCACGCAAGGAACTGTACAATTAATGCACATGTGGATGGAGCTCCTTTACAGTACAGCAGCCCACACTGGACCCCATGCTGAGGATCCACTCAAGTTCTCGTAAGATAGGGAGACTGGATGGATCTTTAAAAAAGAACAAAAATAAAAAAATTTGGGGAGTGTGTATGTGCGTGTGAGGATGTCTGTGAGTGTGCCAAATTGTGTCTGTGGTTGTGTGTGTCTGTCAGTATTTTTTAGGGCCCATTCACACTAGTACAGTGCGTTAATAGTGCGATTAAAGCACCTTACTACGCAATTGCACCTACCGTGCATTCAGGTGCGGGAGGTGTGTTGCATTGCTATTCATTTGAATGGCACCCCAAACGCACTTCCAACCCACAGTTTGATCGCCCGATTTGGGTCATGAAATAATGACCAAGGACAAATGTGGGTCCTGAGGTTACACAGGTTGAGAACCACTGCTTTAGACAATACTTGTTTTGCCTGGAGTTCAGCTGCAATCAGGCCCGGATTTCCCACAAGGCCACCGAGGCCCGGCCTCGGGGCGGCAACAATAAAAGTAACCTGTGTTATTGTTGGCGTCAACTGCTACTATATTTATTTGCACAGCTAACATGGATCATTAGCAGAGATGAGATTCATACCACATTGATAGAATTATATTTAGAACTATGTGGGCATTACTATCTGTCATATATTTATTATCGCTATTTTTATACTGCCGATAATGTTTGCAGAGCTTTACATTCACATCAGTCCCTGCGCTCGAGGAACTTACCATCTAAGGTTCCTATCTCACGTGCATACATCCGGGGACAATTTGGAGAGTAGCCAATTAACCTTCCGGTATGTCTTTGGAGTGTGGGAGAAAATCCACGCATGCACAGGGAGAACATGCAAACTCCTTGCAGACAGTGTCCTGACCAGGATGTGAACCGTGGACTTTGAGTGCTTCACGGAAGAAATGCTAACCACAACACCGCTGTGCATTTTGCCATACTGTTTTGCCAGCATTCCATATTATTTTATTGCATAGTAGAATGGTAAAATAATACTTTGCTTTCAAGCCTTAATAAAAAATGTAGCCTTTCTCCTATTACAGAACTTCCTATTATACTGTATGATTTTGGAACAAACTGACATTTTGGCATGCAATACATGAGAAAGTATTAAAATTTCACTCAGAACTATGAAAACATTTTGGACAAAGTTTAAAGTTATAAATATTTCTCAGAAAATTAATTCATTTTGAAATGTTTCTGTTTTAGTTATTATTAAGTGAGTAACTGAACTCTTGTGGTTTTTACCTTAAACATAAATTGGTCAAATGTATTTGATTTCAAGTCACGCATTTTATTAATTTCTCTATGGTTCTGTAAAATAAAACACTTATTACATAATAATATTATTATTACATGAAACAACATCAAATACAAACTTGAAATGATAGAAAATATTATTTTTTTCCCAAAACCCCTTTTTAATGCTTAAAACAGGCACACTTTAATCCTCCGGTTGCACAGTAACTTTGGTGCAGACATTTGTGAAGTATCCACTATCTGGAAATTTTCCCAACCCTCAAGGTCACTAAAATATTTTTATACAGTGAAAAATGTAACAATCAAAAGATCAGTATTTTATTTTCCAAATAATTGTCCATGGTTCATTATTACATGTGGGACTTGGCTTCAAATGTCATACAATAACACTGAATTTTAAATTGAGGCCTTCTATTTAATGATAAATGGCACAGCTTTTTTGAAAATCATACTGTTGCCATATGTCAAAGCACATTGAAAACCAGACAAGCATAAGGTGCTAGTTAAAATATTTATTAAGAACGGTGTCCACAGGAGCAAGCAAAAATAAACTGGAACAAGCCAATGTCAGAAGCCGGATCGGGTAGTCAAGCCAGGTCAGGAACACGGAGATCAGCGTTGTCAGGAACAAGCCAGGAGCAAGAACCAGGAAATCAGTGTTGTCATGAACAAGTCAGGAGCAGGAACCAGAGGAGACCGTCAGTCAGGATCAAATCATACACAGAATCAGAATACTCAGAGCAGCAGGAATGCACTAGCAGGTAAGACCACACAAGGGCAGGATCAGACTGGACTGAGTGGTTTATCTAGTGAGTGGGGTGACATCATCACTGAGAGACAGGAAACTCCCACCTGGCTCTCTCAGACAGCTCTCCTGTCTGGCCATAAGATGGAGCCTGGGAGTAGTGAGCAAAGTTACTGAGTCTGTTCAGGCAAAGGAGGAATCACAGGTGGGTAAAATGGCAGCCAAGTCAGAATGGCAGCCAAGTCAGAATGCTGCAAACCAGTTAAGTCAGGGTGGAACCCTGACACCATATACCTGACAAAAAAATTATTAATGCAGACATTTTAAAATAGGTCCATTTGAACACACATACACTACTGTTTTACTTATACTGCATACTAAAGATAAAAAATGAAGCAGAAATTACAATCAAAAAAGTAAAAATATACATTCTGTATTATTATGTGATTTTTATGTTTGGTAAATGTATATATTTCTGTTACTATTATCACAACTATTTCACAATGTAATTAAACAAAATTCTTTCATTTAATTATCTGACCGAAAATAATTCTGAGACGCTTTTTTAACCAAAGGATTACAATCTAGGCCAGAATGACTTTTGAAGGGCAGGACCTACAAAAATACATTGCTCTATTTAATAATTCTACTACCCCATTCCCTGTTTACATCTATGAGCTTAACCCCTTCACGGCTGATGACGGAATTATCCCGTCACGATCCTCCAGTTCGTTAACGACCGGTGACGGAATAATTCATGGACCAGCGCTCATTGAGTTACTGCTGTTGATGGGTCCCTCGGGGTCTGAGGCAGACCCTCAACAGCAGATTAGGTGGTCACAGTCCTGTGATCACAGCGAGAGCTGTTTGCTGTGATTGCAGAGCCGTGACAGTCACAGTGCTGGATTGCAGCTCACCGTGTTTTGTAAACTGCTAGCCGGCTGTGTGTTACATAAGTGGTGCTTGGAGAATACTGTATCCTACTCAGATACTAAGGGGTCTATTCACGAAGCTGCCAAAGGATCTAGCCGTAGCTTCGGCCGATCCTTCGGCTAGCTTCGGCCCCAGGACCACTTCGGTTCAGTAGAACCGAAGGTGTGCTGTACGCGCTATTCACAATAGCCCGTAAAGCTCCCGAACTTAGCCGAGCGGCTCAATCGAGCCGAAGGCATATGCCTCGGCGCGGCTGAGCCGCACTGAAAGCCAAAGCTGGCCGAGTGGCCGGCGGACAGCCTGCTTCTGACAGCTGGGCGGAGCCAGCCGTGATCTTACGGCTGGCTCCGGCCACTTGCAGAGAGATTAGCGTCCCTGGTTACCTGCTAACCAGGGACACTGATCTCCAAACAGGAAACTCTCCCTGGCGCACCGGGAGTGTCCCGCTCCCGACCGCCAAGGAGAGATACACTGCTGTTTCTTTCTTTTTTTATTCTGACACGGAGCCGTGTCAAAATAGAACAAATAAATATATATATTTTTGCCCTTTGGAATGCATTGCTAGATTCCTATTGGCTATTTCAATTTGCAATAGCCAATAGTAAACTAGCATTGTACCCGCCCTCTGCTGCAGTTCTCCATCAGGTCCATCAGCAGAGGGCGAGTACAATGCTAGTATACTATTGGCTATTGCAAATTGAAATAGCCAATAGGAATCTAGCAATGCATTCCAATGGGCAAAAATGTTTTTGGTTTTTTTTATATTCTGACACGGCTCCATGTCAGAGTAAAGAAAAAAAAAGAAAAAGCAGTGTTTCTCTCCTGGGTGGCCGGGAACGGGAGACTCACGGAGCGCCCGGGAGAGTTGTTTTTTTTTCGTTTTTTTTGACGGCAGCAGAACTGCCGGACAATAGAAAACTGTTGGGCGGAGCTAGCTGTCATTGCTAGCTACGCACAATCGTTTTCTATTTACTTTTTTAAAAACTTTTTTAACAATTTTTCTGTTCTGCTCGGTCCCTCTGAGGGACCGAGCAGAACAGCCAAGCCGAATGCCGCTCAGCGGCATACGGCTATTCATTCACTGCTGTTCGGCATCTATAAGAATAGACCGAACAGCAGTGAGTAGCCTGTCGGAGGGTCGGCTCAGCCGATCCAGATGTTGGATCGGCTGGGGCTAACTCCTTAGCAACGGCTGAAATCAACCGTACCAGCCTGAAGTGAATAGACGAACAGGTCGGTCATTCACCCGGCAGCCTGCGGCAGTCTAGTGAATAGACCCTTAAGTATCAAAGACCCTGTAAATAGAAAAAAAACCTTAGTTCCCAGACCCCAGGAACAAAATCAATTTCTGAAGCTGTGTCACTAAGGGGTTAATATTCTTATGATGGGTCTGTTTATATAAACAATGTCTATAAAATGCTGCAATGCAATTTTATCTAAATTTTTACAAAAACAAATGTTCTTCATTGTTATTCAACAAGTTAGTTTTTGGCACAGTGAAATTAAAATGTTATGTCTAAGATGTTTGAGCCATAGTACATTCAGTTTACACTCTTTAATAAAGAAAAAGAAAAACAACAAAAAGTTATAGTCAGAAAAAAAGTAAGGAGAAATGTCCCTATAGTCAGGTATACATATTTCTATTTTTTTTCCTCAACCCACTCAAACCTTAATGAAAAAAATGAACAGATTCCTCCATCAATGCTTACGAGTGTTGGTGGAGGAATCCCCAGAATACTCAAACAGAGCTAGCAGCTGATTGGCTACAAGCTCTGTTTGGTTGAGTGTTTTCCAACCTGCTCCTTCGATAAGCTGATCAAGGGAGGCTGGGTGGAAGGGTGCCGACAGCAGAAATTCATCCCGTGTATGCCCTACTTAAAAGAGAGCTATGGGGTAAGTGTTTTTTTCCCATTGTTCTCTTAAGGGTCACGGAAGGACATATACTACCGTATGTATGGCTACAGCTTTATGTATACTGAGACGCCGCAGCCGGTACGGATCCCAACATTACTGTCGAGATCCACCCATGTGCGTGAGTGACAGCTGGCTCTGCCTATCTAGAGGCAGAGCCAGCTGTACCTGCCCCTTCCCCTGTCCATTCCTCCAGTCAGCGCTGGAGCATCGGAGTGGCGAGGGGGAGAATCCCTGCAGGGAGTTGTGTCTGACAGTCACGGCTCTCTGCAAGGGCATGATCGAGAAGTGAGCGAGGGACGGTATGTGTTCGCTCACTTCCCGATCTTTTGAGCCGACATGTGACAGTTTCATTGTCACACATCTGCTCTAAATATGAGAATGAGTAATTTTCACTCACCTCATAGATCTTCTTTAACGTTTACACAGAGAATTAGGGGACTTTAGCTTCTAAAACATCTAAACCCTTGGTTCTCAACTGGTGGGCCGTGACCCAAAAGTGGGTAGCGACCCCGTATTCAGTGGGTCGCCGCATGCCTTCCACTTTTCTAGGTGAGAGGCTCCTCAGCCTCCCCTAGCACAGCATTGTCAGTTCTTGTGCCAAGCAGCCATTCAAAATATGCTGCCCGGGGCCGAGTGTCAGCTCGAGGTGGGGTGGGCATGCCGCAAGGAGTTCAATCCATACGTGCATTGCTTACTGATCCCTCGCATGTCCTGTAGAGGTGCCTGGACCAGAGTGACATCACATTCTGGCTCCCGGCACCTCTACAGGGCACACAAGGGATTTTTCGAAGCCCGTAGACATGCATCAAACTTCCCCCTGTGAACAAAAAAAGTGAACCGTGACGCTCCAGAACAGCAGTCCACACTGGACCCCAGGCTGAGGATCCACTCCAGTTCTTGTAAGGTAGGGAGACTGGGTGGACCTTAAAAAATTAAATATTTTTTGGAGTGTTTATGTGTGTGGGAGATTGTGTCTGAGAATGTGTATGTATGTTAGTGTTTTTGAGGGCCCGTTCACACTAGAACAGTGCGTTAATCGCATAGTACCGTGCCATTACGCACTGTACCACGCAATCGCACCTACTGTGCATTCTGGTGTGGGAGGTGTGTTGTGTTGCCATTCATTTACATGGTACCCCAAGTGCACCTCCCACCCACAGTTAGTACACTCGCACCAGAACCCACGGTACCCTAATGCTGTGCGTTCCATTGCAGTGCGACTTGGGTTGCGACTTAATGAATAAGGATAAATGTGCGTCCTGAGGTTACACAGGTTGAGAACCACTGATCTAAACCAAACAAAAAAAGTTTAACTGTAAAGTAACCCTGTAGTAAAAGGAGGTCAAGAAACTGACATCAGCGGTGAGTAATATCTCTGGGTGCATTCATGGTAGTTTCTTTTCCTTACAAAGTGCTGTGGGAACATCAGATACCAGGTAACTGATACACAATTGGTTATATGAATAGGTGACAACCACTATTGCACTTTGCCTACCAGAGAAATGAAAGCAGATTCATGAGCAGTGATGATGTCACAAGAGGTGAAACTGCGTAGAACAGCGTACAGCTCAAACAGCAATAACTGTTGGATGCAGACAGGTATATGAGAAAAGGCGAATGAATACTGTGCTTGGGAAGACAATTCAGGTTCACTGTGGTTGATGGTCAAGTTTAGAAAGACAGGTGGCACAGTGGCTTAAATGTGGCTTAGAAGTTAGCACTTCTATCTCACAGCACCTGGGTCCCTGGTTTGAGGCCAGTACAGTATCTACATGGGAATTTCATGTTTTCCCTGTGCTTGTGTGGGTTTCCTCCTACATTTCAAAGACATGCTAGTAGGTTAATTGGCTCCTGTCTAAATCATCACTAGTGTATGTATGCATGTGAGATAGGGGCCATAGATTGTAAGCTTCCTGAGGGCAGGGATTGATGTACATGTACAATATGCGAATGTGTGATGTGAGGCATTAAATTGATGGCAATATATAAATACCTGTAATAAATAAAAACAAGATCATTAATCTGTGCAGAAGTTCTGTGTGGCCAGTGTCTTCCACTTGTTAGAATCTATTACTCAAAACTTCTTACCTCAGGGTATTTTAGCCTAGTACCATTATTGCAGCCATGGCGACTGCAGCAGAGAGGTGTAACAGTGTTAAAGCCCCCAGACAAGGGTGACTATACCATAAGCTGTCTTGGGTTCAGTCCACTTATTCTAGTTTTGTATGGTGTGAACAAAACAGATTGTTCTTGAGTGTACCTCCTAAAGATCTGTTACCAAAGGCTTGTTGTGTGGGTTATTTTGCTGATGAATTGTTATAGCTTTTACTATGTCCACTGCCAATCAGCAGTTTTCTTTGTACACTGTGTGCTGCTGTGTACTGATGTAAGTAAACAATACATGAATAATATGAAGTGAACAGTTATGTAGCAATGGATCACACCACTAGACCTTTATAATCCTGAACAGACAGCACATAGTCTCCCATGTCAAAGAATGCTTTGTTTCCCCAAAAAAATGGGTTGACGATGCCAGTGTTTAGTGCCTATACAATGAAAGAGCACCTTCTTTTCATTGCTCAATAATAATAAAATCTAATTAAGATAATCTAAGGAACTGCACCTAATAGAAAACACTCTTCATTAAGCTAGCTGTAAACATTACGTTTTGGCAGCATCAAATTCATTAGGTTGCAGAGGTCACCACTGGCTAGTGCATCTCAGAGTTAAATATTTATCAACTTCTTTGCATTATTTTAAATGATAACATATTGGTCCTATACAATAATATCAGACCAGATGGCGTGCACTGGAGAAGTCTATGGAATGGGACAAAAGACTACCAGCCATTCAAATGACAGGTCAGACAACCTATTCCAATCCCATTATTCCCCTCTGAAATAAGTGCACTGGTGCTTCCCCCCAGTTTCCCCATCTCAGATCCATATCAATAAGCATAATCGCATATTGGAATGAGCAACATTAAACAGTTATTAGTAGGTAACAGAGATGTCAAAGGGAGATCCAATTGTGCCTATGGGCACTGTAAAAGCTCTTGTAGTGCCCTCTGCTATGTCGCTACTAAATTTAGTGTTATATCTGGACTGTAAGCAGTCTGGACGCTGATTATTCTGAGATCTGCAGGTTTCCCTAAGTCTGGTAGATTGATTGCTCCCCCTGTTACTGGGTTGGGGCCTCAGCATACAGTGTGGGAGAATAAATCCTCAGATTATGAATATGCATCTGACTCTGACCAATTCCTGAACAGACTCACTTAGATGTATGGCTGGAGGAAGGTGATAAATAATATTTGGAAGCACCTTTCAGAGCTCTCTCTCTCCCCTGGGGCATCCCCCTGGGAGGAGGTCTGTGTGCTACAAGCAGCGGTGTATTTACAAATGCTGCTGCCCTAGGCAAAACAGCAACGCCGCCCCCCCTCACATCGCGGCAGATACGCCCCTGGCTACAAGATGCTTGACCTAGGCCTCAGCATGCGGCAAATGCTGGGGACCCAGAGGCCTAAGATCTACTAAAAGGAAACCTGATGGAAGCTGGGCTGGAGGAAGGAAGAATCTGCTTACTGTGGAGTGTCGCAGAGCAGCTGGTGAGAGCTACCGTCTGGACCCTGTAAGAAATCCCTCGCCCTATATTCAGATATTACACAGAAGAGAAGCCAGTTGGTGCACTGTAAGTCCTGTGGCTGGTCTCCTTTAGAGTCTTGGACTATTTCTGGCTGTTCTATGGTGGTACAATCTATTTTGGTCACTCTCATAGGACCTTGCTACCTGTTACTACTGTTGCTAATAGTGAAGACACTGTTCTCTATTTTTGTACCTCGGGTATCATGCAACCCTAACCCTCTCTCCTAGTTGATACTAAGAAATAAATACTAAAAAGACCCTACGACTCGAGCCTGTTCTATCTTAGAAATGTTGATGTTGCTGGATCTAAGAAAAAGGGCTGGTGGATAACAAATAGACAGAAGACCCCTAATTCATATCCAGCAGCTGCTTCAGGGGTAAGTGCTACACTCTCATTTAGTGGCCTATTATATAGAAAAATATTCGGCTGCTGATCAAAACTTTTCAATCTGGCTGAAAACAGAGCCATTAAAGATAATTTTCACTAAATGTTCTTGCACTTGAAAAGATCTTCACAGTGCATTTAGAGCTTAGTGCTATGTTTGCCATACCACATATACTATTAGATTGTAAGAACCAGCAAAACGGTGGATGGATACAGTCACTGGAATTATGATCATGCCATTGAGAAGACTTAAAACCCAAACAAAAAGGAGATAATTCTGGAGAAATACTATGTGGTCACCAGGAGTCGACATTGTATTGACGGCACATAAAACAATATTGTTAGTTTTAGTTTTGAGTTCTTTGCACTGCATGCCACTATCACATAATGTATAGCAGCCTTACTCTAGTTGATACCACTATGGAAACCTATCTGTAGAGACTGTCTTGCTAACCACAAAACTGATCATCACAGCTGACAGATACAATTAATATTGTAATATTAATGTTATAAAATTGAAATAAGCTGACCAGACTTTAGTGTGGTTAGACACACTGGAAAAGTACTGCTCTGCAGTAAAATATCACCATACTATGCTAGGAATGTGAAAAATGTGTGGAAAGTATGAATCTCTGGAGGAAATAAGGAACATTAGCAGTGTGCAATGGGATCAAACATCTGGCTTCCTGCCAGTGTCCTGTGGCTACAGACCGGCAGCTTCATGTATTCATCTGAGTTATATAATACCAAAGAAAGCTGAACCTGCAAATATGTGTACCCAAGTACATGAAAACGTAATAATAGCTAACACTGTCTGTCAACATCCCAAGCTATTTTCATAGCAAAGACTGTGACCAGGAAAATACACAAAATGTTAGTCTTGTTGCCAACTACAGATCCGAAATACTGTACTGTAACTAAAGAAGAATGCGGGGAAAAAATAATAACCTTGAGGTAATTTACATTGTCATAAAAAGTTCCATAGTAGAAGGTCTCATTTAGAAACATTCCTTCTGTGTTGCACTACTGTAATGAATGTGTTGAGCTGTAGCAGCCAATCACATTTCAGCTGCTTTGATTTCATCACAAATTTAAAAAGGGAAGAGTGACTAATACAGACAGTTTTTACTTCAACCATTTCAGTAGATACAAAATAGCAGACTTGTATTTTCTATGTAGGGGTCAGCTTCAAATGTATAGTTTGCAGTGGTATTTCAAATGATAAAGTGTGTTCAAGGACTGCCTGCCCATGTCTATTCCTCACTGTTGCATCAAATACAAAATAAAAGGAGAGAGGAGACAGAGGAGAGAGGAATATGAGGTACATAAAACTGAAGATATATGATGGCTTAGTGATGTAGGGCCTACTGTCTAGCCCAGGGGTCAACAACCTTTCCCACATTAAGGGGCTAATTTATCAAATGAATGCCCAGATACGCTTGACAGACGGCATTCATCCTGCATGTGGCTGGGTGAAAGTTTTATAAATCAACCCAAGTGTCAAGTTACAAACAATAAGCAACTGGGATGCCAATGAACAATAGTACACCATACACCTTAGATCTGCCCCAATTTCTGCACCCTCAGACTAGCCCCTATTCCTTCACCAACCGACCTTAGATCAGCCCCAATTCCTGCACCATCAGTAATGGATGATTTTTAAATTCATACCTGCTGCAGCTGGAGTTTCCTCTAGGAGGAGGAAGAGGGTAGGTGAGCAGGCATCTTCACAGAATTACATCCACAGCTACAGGTGGGCCTACTTTGTTACTGGGAGGAGGAATGGCACCTGAACATCCATAATATAATTTATGCCTCTGAAATGGAAGGAAAGTAGATGGGCTGTGCGCACACAAGGACAACCCAGGCTTTGTAATTGATAGCCTCCTCGGAGCCCCAGCAGACCAGTCTGAGCCTGCGTGCATACCACATGAGGATCTTCTGGGTGCCACTGAAAATGATGATGCATTCCCTCACTGGCACGTATGCTTTAGGTTTCCTATGCCTTGTATAGCCCTACTTTATTTGTTATACAGAGGTAAATAACTGGGTGCTTTTAAATAATGGCTTGCCCTGCATCCAAGTAGGTTAAGAGTAGATAATGCCAACAATGGTAAGGTGAATTTTTTGTCAATGCTACTGTTATGCAGTGACAGTTACTGCTTAGCTGCATTTATATTGTACATAAAAATGGATGGTTCAGGTTGTAGGTAAGTTACAAGGTGCTCCCTCCTCTTGAAGGAGTTTAGTTCTTTTAGTGTCCTGATGCTGATCATAAAGTAAAACCTTTAATTTTAAGAACAAGCCTCCATGTAAAGTTCACTTAAATCTTATGCATGTAAAGTAGGTAAATTTGCTGCAGGCAGCAGGTCTAGTGTTAGAAGATTTATAATATGTGGGATTTACAGAACAATATAATGTTTTGTGCACAGCCAATACTTGGAGAATATATGTAGCAACCATTTCTGGGCAGGAGTGGTGGTGTTTCAAGAGCAGAGGTGGTTGGTAGCTTTCCTTGGGTGCCCTCCTTTACGCAGAGCACCTGTGTCACACGGGCCGTTGGAGTGGAAGTGGCCCTTGCTGCTTGAACCTGCAACCACTGAGACCTTGGAAGTATAAGTGTAAAAGTACTCCTGCCGAGGCTTGGACACTGACAAGGGAAGCAGAGGTTTAGGGCCTCATTCACACGTGGCGTTCTGGCATGACTGCAGCAAGAACGTATGTATTCTTGTGGCAGGAATGGCAGGTGTCCCCATTCAGATGCCGCTGCTCTACTCATTCAAGTTAATGACACGGTGACAGCGACTGCATCTCTCAGTGGCAGTCTGCATGTAATCGTACATGGTAGGATTACATGTAGTTTGGGATTGATGATTGTCTCTGTATGAATCTATCAGCGACAAAAATCTATCCCAAACCATGACAATAATATATCCCAAACTGGTTTAACAACTCCAGTAACCAGAAGGCACTCCTCTGTGTAGACCCTCAAGCATAAAAAGTCTACTTTTACATGTCTGAAAATGAATCATGCTATATGCCATAAAGAATAATATGTAGCTCCAAATATTTTATTTTTTCAGTACTCAGCTGATAGCAGAGTTTATTGGTTTCAAGGAGATGACAAAACATTAGCATAAAACAGTTAATGTTTTAACTGTCAATAAGGAATAGATGAGCCACAAGCAACACAAGCAGAGGGATGTCCAGGGGGCTTGGCTACAACCTTCCTGCAGGAACCAAGGGGAAAGAAACTGACTATTGGCTACTGTTTTTACAAGGAACACTTTATTATTTGCATGTACAGATGTCCATC
This sequence comes from Nanorana parkeri, assembly GCF_000935625.1. Classification (NCBI taxonomy): domain Eukaryota; kingdom Metazoa; phylum Chordata; class Amphibia; order Anura; family Dicroglossidae; genus Nanorana; species Nanorana parkeri. The sequence continues at coordinate 168,711 of NW_017307081.1, forward strand.
AGGGATTAAGCTTCCATGAACAAATGGCAGCCACATTATATAATCTCTGTACTGGAGAAATAGCTTTTATATACACTACATCAACAACCAAAAAATGGTACATGCTTCTGACTGCTAGAGAATTTGTTTTGTATACTGGCTACTAAAAATGGTATACTGACAACCAGAAAATTAAAGTCACAAATGCCTTTGGCCATGACCAAAATTGTGTATGATACTTATCATTTTGGTACATTTTGTGCATGGCAGAGTCAGTGAAGGAAAATAACAGTAAACACTGCACAAAATAGACCAGCACAGAGGGATTATGGAATGTCCAAAATCTCCCATACATTAGGAATGTTGAGTACATTATGGAGAGAAGCAGTGGGGTTTATAGAACATTAGATAAAGTATTTGAAAGGGTGTTTTTTATGGTGGTAATTATACTAGGCTTGTGCATATGCAGAATATAAAGTTTATTTGGAATCTCTAAAGTATGTACATATAACTGTTATTAATATTTGAAAAAAGTTCACAGTTGGAATCTGTCTTTTGAAATTTTGTATGGGACCCTGCCTTTTCCAAGAACATGTTATTCAAGAGCCAGTGTTATTCATTAACCAGTTGACATCCGCGGTGTTAAACCCCCTTCCCATCCAGGCCATTTTTCAGTATTCAGCGCTGCGGTACTTTGACTGACATTTATTCCGTCATGCAGCGCTGTACTGAAATGAATTTTATACCCTTTTTTGGGGACAGATAGAGCTTTCTTTTGGTGGTATTTATTCACCACTGGGGGTTTTATTTTTTTACTATATTAAGGAAAAATTACCGAAATTTAAAAAAAAAAACAGTTTCCCCTATATTAAATGATAAAACATTTATTATTACCCAATTTTTTGGTAAAATATAAAAGATGGGGTCACGTCGGGTAAAAAGACACTAAACATGTCAAGCCTTAAAATTGCGTGCGCGCGCGAAACCTCAAAAAACGATAATACCCAAAATTGGCCATAGGCGACGCTTTAAAAGCTGTTACCGCTCATCAGTTTAGTGTTATCAGTGATTGATGGCCCTAAAATGATTGCTCTCACTGCGACGTTCGCGGCGATATGTAACATGTGTAGCGCAATTGTAATTTTTGCGCGCTGGGGCACCGGACGCGTATTTACGTTTATAGGCGCGTAAACGTGGGGGTGGGGGAGTTAAACATTTTGGGGGGGTTTTTTCCCCTTTTTTTATATGTGGCTTTTATTTTATTTTATTTTTTTATGTGTTACTTTTCTTTTTTTTTATTTATATTTTTTTTTTTGCACTTATTGTTATTGCTATTATATAGGGGGATAACAACCCCCTATATAATAGCAAAGGCACACTGACAGGTCCTCTTTATGGAGATATTAGGGGTCTCTAGGACCCCTAATATCACCTATGGACCCCAAAAGAAGCTGATAAAGCAGAGATCTGCTTTATCAGCTTCTTCTCTCTCCAGATGACTGACAGGTGAATGCGGAAGTGATGTAATACACATCACTTCTGCATTCACAGCCCGGACGGGGATCAGCAAGGAGCTGATCTCCCGTCCTCCTCCTCCTGACGCCCTCCGAGCCGGTCCCGGGATCCAAGATGGGGCAGCGGATCCCGGGAATCAAGGTGAGGGGTCAGAGAGAGGGGGGTGGGGGTGCCGCGAACGACCACATATAGGCGATCGGCGGGCTATGGACCCGCTGATCGCCTATATGTGAAACACCCGGTACCGGGTGTTCGCATTGGACGGGTCTTTTCTGCCCGTGCGTGCCCGCTAGGGGGCGCGCGCGAGCAGAAAAAAATTGCCGTCTGGAGACGGCAACCCGCAGATGCTGCAGTGCCGTCCGTCCGTTTTTTTACTACGGGCGGACGGCAAGAGGTTAAACCTATTTTCTTACTCCCTATGCATGTAGTCTGTCTGTTCTAGAGTGATCTTTGATTCGTTTTTCAAATTCCTTTTTATGTCCTAACAACTTTTTTTCAGTATGCTGTTTTCATCATTTGGAAATAAACAGACTTTGAAACTTGGTAACAAGCTCTCACTTACCCTATGGCGTTAATTTCCTAACACCAATTGTACCCAGTCAACACAGGTAGTCCTCATTCACTTAACTAAAGTGATATTATATAATCTTCAGTTTAAGAGTGATTTATAATAATTGTGTACAATATACAGAAATAAACAAGGATGTATGAATCCCTTGGGTCAGCGGACAGGGGCGAGGGCGGAGGGCCAGCGGGTGGTTTCCTCCAGGAGTCAACCCAGGCCAAGCTGTCAGCAGAGGGTCCGATGTGGACAGTCGCGTCGGAGAATTGTCACACATTTTTTCATTGATTGATTGACTACTTTTCAGGCAATTTTGGTCACATAATTTCAAAATGAATGCACTATTTTCTTTGAAGTATTTATTGTCAGTCATTAACCACTTAAATAGACCACCAGATAGTAAAATGTATCCTTTTTGGTTCAAAATTTGCAGAAAATCTTTAACTACTTGAAAACAGGAGTGTTAAACCCCCTTCCTGTCCAGGGCATTTTTCAGTAGTCAGCACTGCAGTACTTTGACATTTATTCAGTCCTGCAACGCTGATCCAAAATTAATTTTATATAATTTTTTGGGGACGGACACATAGAGCTTTCCTTTGGTGGTATTAACTGCCTCCGGGCCGGCTGTAGTAAAAAAAACGGCCGGCCCGGAGCTCTCTAGATCTGAGCGGGCGTCTTTAGACGTCTGCTCAGACACGCCCCCTCGCGCGCGCCGCTAGGCGAGCGGGAAATGGCCGCAATTTAAAAACAGGCAGCGGTGCCTGTTAACATACAAGCGATCCGCCGCCTGTAGAGCCGGCGGATCACTTCTATTTTGCAACGATCGGTGCGGCCCCCCCCCTCCGCTGCCCCCCCGCCATTGTCCCACTGATCCCGGGCTCCGCTGTGCCCGGTGCGAGCCCGGGATCAGCATGTCGCCTGTGACACAGGGGATCAGAGAGAGCTCGGTACACGAGCTCCCTCCGGTCCCCTCTCCTCTGCAAGAATGCGGAAGTGTTGTATAATACATCACTTCCGCATTCTTGTGTCACTCTCCAGCTTCAGAAGCTGGAAAGAAGCTGATGGAGCAGATCTGTGCTTCATCAGCTTCTTTTGGGGGGTCCTAGGTGACATTAGGGGTCTTGGAGACCCCTGATGTCTCCATAAAGAGGACCTGTCACATATTTTGATATCACATAGGGGGGTTTTATTAGCCCCCGTATGTGATAGCAATAAAGTTTAGTGAAAAAAAAAATTAAAGTCCACCCCCCAAAATTTTAAGTTACACATAAAAAAGAATGTAAAAAAAAATGTAAAAGTCCCCACCCATACATACACGCATGCAAACATGCGTCGGGGGCGCATCAAGCAAAAAAGACGATTGCGCCCATTACGCCGCACATGTTACATATTGCCGCGAACGTCGGAGTAAGAGCAAAAAGTCTAGGGCCATCAATCACTGATAACACTAAACTGATGAGCGGTAAAAGCTTTTAAAGTGTCGCCTATGGCCAATTTTGGGTATGGTAGTTTTCTGCGATGTCGCGATTGCACACAATTTTAAAGCTTGACATGTTTGGTGTCTATTTAACCGACGTGACCCCGACTTTTATATTTTACCAAAAAACTGGGTAATAATAAATGTTTCCTAACATAATGTTAAAAAAACTTTTTTTTTTCAAAATTTTCAGTAATTTTTCCTAATTATAGTAAAAAAATAAAACCCGTAGTGGTGATTAAATACCACCAAAAGAAATCTCTATCTGTCCCCAAAAAATGGTATAAAATTCATTTCAGTACAGTGCTGCATGACGGAATAAACGTCAGTCAAAGTATCGCAGCGCTGAACACTGAAAAGTGGCCTGGTCTTGAAGTGGTTAAATCACCATCTCGAATTAACATTGCACTGCGTATGTAGGTCTAGGCGCAGGGAGGAGGACTTTATTTTTCCTCAACAGTAATAAGTAAATAAGCAGTTAAGTAACTTTAACTATGTTACAAACCAAGGCTGCAATTATATCCATAACATACCACATTACCACTCTGGGGTTCAAGATCCCAATACCATCTGGTTGCATAATAATGTATCCAGAAATCAGTAGAAGCTGGATCATAATTGGATCATTTGGAATATAAAGAAAAGATATTTAGCCCAAACTGCTTTAAGATTGAGAGGGTTATTCACAAAAGAGCAAAAGGATCCAGCTGTGGCTTCGGCTGATCCTTTGGCTCGCTTCGGCTGCCGGAGCAATAGCCCGTACAGCAGCCGAAGGCAGCCAAGCGACTCGGGTGAGCCGAGCGCGTATGCTTCGGCTCGGCTGAGCTGTAGCGACAGCCGAAGCGTGGGGACCTGGGGACGCTGATCTGTCATTAAACATCAACAACTGGGCGAAGCCAGCCATGCTGTTGTGGCTGGCTCCCCCCAGTTGTTTTTTTATTTGCCCGGGGCCTGCTAGAAGGCTCTGGCAGGTGCCGGACAAAAGTAAAAAGTTGGGCAGAGCTAGCGATGATGTCACCGCTAGCTCCGCTCAATTGTTTATATTTTGCCGGCATCTCTCAGATGCTTCATTATGCAGCGGGAGTTGGTCGGGATGGCATGCGTCATTTAAAAAAAAAATTTTTAATTTAATTATTATTTTTTTATTTATTTGTTTTCGCTGAGTTGTCTTCGTCATGGACAATGCTGGACGTCGTGATTGACCTCAGGATTACGTCAATTGATCCATTTTTGTTTTTTTTTACAATAAAGGACTTGTCAAAGGCCTTTGTTGTGGTTTTTTTTTTAATTAAAGGATTTACTTCAAAAATTCTGGACTTTTTATTTACATTTATTTTAACCTTTTAGTAAATGGGTAGGGGTACAAGTACCCCTTACTCATTCACATGGGGGGGGGCGGCAACTGGGTGCCCCTTTATTAAATGTGATGTGAAGCCCCCGAGCCGCTCCCCTACAACCAATGCCCCAGGGCTTGTGAGGTAGAGGCCCTTGTCCCCTTCAGCACGTGGACAAAGTGCTTTTCCAGTTGCGACCCTGCAAAAGCACGCTCACTGTGCCAAGGGCATGTGGCCTGTTATGGCAGGGAGGGGGGGAGCTCGCCCTTTCCTGCCTTTCCAGGCCCGTGCTCGGATCAAGGGTCCTGTTGGGAATTTTAGGTTCTTTAATATTTTTTTAATTATTTTCTTAACTTTTTTTAATTTTTATTTTTTTTACATTTAAATAATTTAAAAACGTTTTTTTCATTTGTTTTTTTTCTATTCTGCTCGCTACCTCGGAGGTAGCGAGCAGAATAGCCGAGCCGAATAGGGGAGACCTGCAGCAAGTGAGCTGCTGGAGCTTCGGCTCAGCTGATGCAGACTTGAACTCCTTCTGCACTTCAGCTCTGCCGAGCATGTTTGGCTAATTGAAGGCAGCCGATGTATGATTGATTTTAGCACATGGACAGCTGAAATCAGCCGTACAAGGCTGAAGTGAATAGCCGAACTGCGTTTGGCTCACTTCACCTCGGCTCGGTTATTCACTCGGCTGCCTTCCGCTGCTGTATGATTTTATCAAAATGTAGGTAGTACAGCCATAGAGATCAGTCTAAGCATATCTAAACCAAGGAACTAAAAACCTAATGCAATGCAGCTTACCAGTCCTTAGGGCCTGTTCACACGACGTCCGTTTTGTGTGCTGACCAGCTCCGTACGCTGCTGCACTCAAAATGCATCCCAATGTATCCCTATGTGTTTTATGGGCTCCAGTTCTCAGCTTACGACAGAAAAAATACTGCATGTCACATTTTGTCAGGTCCGGAAATGGTCAGAAAACGCAAACGCGTCCACAATGCGGCAAAAATGCACTGCACTGCAGCTAACATACTAACAGCCCCACTCCAGCAAAAAAATAAAATAAAATAAAAAATTGTTTTTTTTTTTTACTTGAACGCATCAAAAACGCGGCCAAAACGCGGCCAAAACGCACTGCATCAGTCTGCAGATCCGCACCTGATCAGGACCTGATCAGGACCTGATCTCATGTGAACAGGCCTTCAGATGTGGTGGTTACATTCGTTTTCTTTGTTTACCTTTTTCCCCATTATTATAGATTGGTGCTTCTGCTAATAACACACTTACTTTTATAGGGTGAGAACCTACACTCTCTGTACTGCATCAATGGAGAAGCAATATTGGAACCCTAGGTCAAGACTATAATAATCCCTCTTCTCCATAACATAGTGGGAAGGCATTCTGTAGTCTTATAAGTGATATAACTGATGGGATAACTGATAAGAGTGGGGCATAGGTAGAGCACACAGGAAGTTTTCAGATAACCAGATTTCTGGATGGATCAACAGGGAGGGTTTTACAGGTAAATAACATTCATAAAATATGTAAAATTAATTTTTAACATTTACATGATTTTTTTAACTTTAAGAAAGGCTTCAAAAGTTTTGATGACACTTTTTCAACATGGAAGTTTTTCAACGGATGTTACTGCAACTAAAGGTAATGTGTGGGTTTATGTGCATAGCATTGTGGTACCCGAATGGAAGCCCAATACACATATACAGAAAAAAATGCATCTGTACTATAGCGCACTACAATGAAAAGGGGAAAAGCAATTAGTGTTTAAATTCATGTGAATGCAGGTATTCACAAATCCACCTAAATGTAATTGTTTTTTGTTTGTCTTCCACCTCCTTACTGCTATCTGGTTTGTCAAAATTAGAAGTTGACACTTAGGCTCATGTACTTAATATCCTCATGTGGGTGACAGTGAAAGCAGTGCCTCGAGTGGTGACTGTTTGGTCCTCGCGTCCAGAGGTATAAAAGAAGCAAGGAGCCGTTGACAGTTGTTACCTTTGCAGTGCAACCAACTCTCCACCGTTCCCCCCTCATTGTGGTATTTTATGTGGTATGTCACCCCTATGTTGGGGGTATGTTTATGTTATGACCTACTTATACAGTAAACTGAGCTATCCCAATCAGGTGCATCTTCTGACAGTATCTAGTGCCTGTGCAGTCACATTTCAAAGACTTACATGAGATGTACCCATCCACCTGGAGCAATGTCATATTAAGGTTTATGGGATGTTAGTGTGCAGTCGTTGGCAAACAGACGCTAGATTTATACCTACCAGGAGAAGGTCAGTATGCAGCCAGTTTTGGATGGTGTGGTTCAGCATGGTGTAGTATTTGAGGCTATGGACAGAGGCTGGGGGGATTTTAGTTTTTTGTAAACTTTAGGTAGAGTACACATAGGTTTATAGGTGCTTTTCCACCTCTGTGCAACAGATGTAAAGAAAAATACATGATTTTTAATTTGACAGCTGTTGTCAGGAACTGATTTTCTTGCCAGCTGACAGCCTTTTCTCATTTGCTGAAGCTGTTTTGTAGCATCACTCAATATTCACTGCACATCAAGATAAAAGAGTGGCTTATCACCAGCACTTAGACATCCAGCTAAAAATCAGCTCAAGTGCAACCACCCTGTCAATAAGAACAGACAGAGTCTTCACTGATCTTGCATACAGTTTCTCAGTAATAGTTATACCCCAGCTTGAAGTGTGCTACTTTCTAAGGTTGTTTAATACATTACCAGAGGCATCTTTTTATCGACCTATGTGAGATCTCTTTGATCATGTCAGAGTCATTCATACTTAAAACATTTTATTTCACTTCAAAGATTCTTTTTCATGTCAATGTGTCTTTTCAGTGTCAAGATCCATATTGAATAGTAGAATGGAGTATTATTATGAGAAAAGCCATGTGTTAGTCATAAAGGTTAGTGATGAATAAATCTGACTAATATTACACAGAATGCCCATGATTATTTCTGAGTAATATCTAGATTACTATTTGCTGTGCTTGTTTTAATGTTGCTTTGGCAATAAAAAAAATTACCACACCGTTTTCTTGGATATGGTTAAATCCATGGCCACATTATGTTAAATAATATACAACTTTGTATGACCCTTTATGGGGCAGTGGTGGTCTGGTTGCTCACATAATTATATTGTTTCATTATTACAATTTAAAAGTAGGCATTTTCTAAAATTATAAAAGTATGCTGAGTCAGTTGCTGGAAAAGCAATGCTTGTTTATCTGTTTTTTTTTTGATAGCTTAAAGTTTATGTAAACCCAATCACTAAAGACTTGTATAAGCTTTAATATGTTATTTCAAAAGTCATTTTTAATATTTTTAAATTTGCAATTGCTTTTAAAATAAACCACCTGCCATTAGTTCCTTGTTCAGGCACTTACGGTTATAAGGTGACAACTTTCTGTCCCTGTCTCTCACTGTTTGTTGTCACCCTGTTACATAGGTTTCTGATGAAGAATACAAGTAGCCATTTCAAAATGCATTACACAGCTATGGCCCATTTTCATTATCAGGAAAACCAACCTGAGAAATTTCTTGCAGCTATTGCTGTAGTTAGTACATTCATGTAAACAGGAATTGGCTGCACAGATGTTGCAGGAGATCAACACTAAGGTACACCAATAGACTTGTACATTCGGATTTGGACGAACCTGCAAATCAACAAAATGTAAACGTTGTTATGTTACATTTGTTTCGTCTGACACAAATTTTTATGATTTGCATATGTCTAGTTCCAGAGGATGGGAGAGGCTCTAATGTAGTCCTGGAGGAGAGAATAGAAGATGGTGATGAGGAAGGGAGAACCTGGACACTGAGGGTCTAGTAAAGTGAGTGAGTCTGGCAGCAGCATTCACGTATAATCTTTACCTGACTTTAGAGAGTGACAGATAACCATTGCTTAGCCAATCATGTAATTGGTTGATGTGGTGGTATAAAGACTGAATATGCATGTGGGTATAGTCTTCATATACTAGTCATCCAATGCCATTCCCACACATGGCCCTATTTGTGGAAGATTTGACCACCTACTGCCTTGGTTTGAATGTTAAAGTGTATGTCTAGCCAAAACCTTTGTTTTAAGTTTAGATACAGTGGGTAGGAATTAGACTCCTTGTCAGGGTTTTAATGCTTTCTGGGGGCCCAATAAGAGAGATTCCCCTTCTCTTCCTGTCCTGCTGATAACATTTTTCCCGACAGCAAGTGGGGAAAATAATCTGCAACAGGGATGCAGACAGAACTTCAACGTTGTAAGGGGTTCTAATATTTCCCTACTATACTAAAAATTATTTCATTTCTGTCTCTGTTGCTTTCAACAGAACAAGAGGTGAAGGGATATCTATCCAAATGAGCTCCATATAGCAGTAAAATCCCAACAGCGGCTTTAATCCTTCCCCATTCTTCCTAAAACTAAAGAAAAGGTTTTTGGTCCTGACAAGCACTTAAAACCAACCGTGTATGATAACCTCATAAACACAAATAAACGCATTTGCTTAGTCAGCTTCTGAATATTAACATAAAGACACAGAAATAGTAATGCAGCATCCAATTTCAGCTAATCCTTGAGAATCACATGCATTATATACTGTAAATATGAATCAGGGTACTTTGTAGAAAAAATCAAAATACATCACATCTGACTAGCTCAATAGAAATAAATTATCTCATGACTTTGTGAAAAAACTTTCACAAACCTGAATGCTTTTACTAATTGCTTTTAATGATATACTGCACATTTTCAAATAATTCTTTATCATTCTCCTTTGTGTATGTAGAAATAAGTCTGGTAGCTCACTCACTTCCTGTTTTCTACCATGTGTTCTTTTGACTAACTATCGTCTAGCCTTAGCTATAAAACATTTTAATGCACACATCAGAGGCGTAACTAGAACCTTCAGGGCCCCGGTGCAAGAAACCATGAAGGCCCCATCCAACCGCCAAGGCACCACATAGTTAACAGGAAGGCTGCCGAGGTCCCCAGCAAGTGCGGGACCTCAGGCAGCCGCTTGTTTAAAATTTTAGTGCAGTGTTCTGTCGAGAATGCTGACCCAGTATCTGCGCTTATGTACAGACAGGATTATCGAGGAAACCGGCATTTATTTACAAAGTATTTGTTTGTAATGGTGAATTGTGACCGGTAATAATATGCCGTCCATGGCAGGACATGATGGATGGAATATTATTAACGGCCGCAATTAACGATTTCAACTAAATACTTTGTAAATAAATCCCGGTTTCCTCGATAATACTGGTCTGCAAGCGCAGATGCTGAGGTCGGCAAATTCGACTACATCTGCGTTCTCGACAGAACACAGTATCTGTGTTTAGTATCGGGGCATTTTCACGAGTATAAGTACTCATGAAAATGCCCAGTATTGGCACTGGTGTATTCCTACTTAAAAATATAATGCATTGCTGGGACTTGTAGTCCTACATGGTTGGAGCTATTCTGCATTGCTGTATAATCACCATACAGCAATGCTGAATACCACCAGCTATGTGGGACTACAAGTCAATACAGCAATACATTATAATAAGTCAGCTATGCAGAATGCCACCAGCACCCCCCTCCCCCCAACTACACTATAATGCATTGCTGAGACTACAAGTCCCAGCAATGCATTATAATAAAACTGAGCGATATATCACCAGCATCCCCACACACTTCCCCGCGCCCCCCCCAGCCCACTCCAAACTTACCTTTGCTCTCCTGCAGGGCCCTCTTCTTCGTCTCCACGGTCAGGGGGCAGGGCTAAGAGGGTCGGGTCCTCACACAGCAGAATGTGCTGCCTGGCGATGCCTACAGCATATTCTGCTGGTGACAGCCTCTCCCATCTCTGCCACACAGCTGCCCGTACATGCAGAGGGCGGCTGTGCAGCAAGGAAGGAGCGGCCCTCTCTCGGGGGGGGCCCTCTTCTTCCTCGCTGGGCGCCCCCCAAGTGGCGGAACTCCAGGGCTTGGTCACAATTGCAACCGCTGCGACACTGATAGTTCCGCCAGTGGCACATGCGTTTATGTGAACGTTGCCACGTATGTTGCTTTGGTGTGTTAGCAAGGTGCGTTGGGGTGCCATTCAAAATGAATGGCACCACATTACACAACTGTAAGTAGTAGGCTCTTCAGTGCTTTGCGATAAAACATGCTTTCCTGCAAGATAATAATGTGAACGTGGCCTAAATGTTTTCAGCCTAACAATATTAAAGCACAAACAATTTCTACATAGATGTTTACATGATATAAATAGCATCCAATATGCCTCTTGGCTGGCTCACAAAATACCTTCTATGTTCCCTGAATTCACCAGCTGCAAATGCTTGTTCCACATCTTTAAATTGACTGGATGATGTCAGCACATTTGGAAAATAATATTTGTCACCAGTGTTTTTCAAAGCTATCACAAATGCCATATGGGGAACATCTTGTCTACCTGTGATATCAAACATATTCACATCTACACAATATCAAGTACCAACACAGCTGTCATCTCTATATATTCTGCATTATGAGGACAGAAAGATGCCTTTTCTATACAATAAAAAGGTTTTAGGAAAATTCTGCATACAAAAAATAAATATCATAAACTGAAAGGGTTGTATGAATATTTGTCATTTTCCACATTGATTGTTTTTTACACTTATTCACTATTATATTATTGTATGATTGCACTCTGGTTAACTTATTTAATTCATGATGATCATTGTTATGTCCTTTTTGGGATATTGTGCAGCTATTTAGTTTTTCTTAATTTTCAATGTTTAGATTGAACACAGATACAGTATACATAGCTTTTTTGTTTTTCTCTATGATGATGTATCTCCCAGACATCAAATCAATGGGATAGTAAGATTGTGAATGATGGCGGAGGTGTGTTTCTAAGGGTGTGATGAGCAGTAGTTGAGGAGAGTATTACGTTGAAATCCAAGGATAGAAAATGTGTGAACCAGCTCCCAGAGCTATTTCATTTTAGAGGAAGTGTGATACAATTTGGGAAAATATCTGAAGGCAAATATAAGAGTTCCCAAGTCATCAAAATACTATGTCTGAGTACCTTGCTTCTCTTGGTGTTAGAGTCTAGGCCATTGACATTAAGGAAAACAATTTGGTAGCCATGGTAAAGTTGTTAAAAGCATACCTATCTCTAAAACACAACAAAATGTGACCTGTGTTGGAAATGCAACAGCATATGCTGATATGTACTGATGTGTACTGATATGTCTTTTGAGCTGTAGATGGAGCTGCAGTGCAATGTTTGTCTCTTTGTGCATGCTTATCTATGATACACATGAAGTTTTCCTATCTATATGTTTCCTCCACAATGTAATGTTCTCCTAAGCAAGTGAAACTTGATTCAGCATTCCTCAAGATCTCAGTGCTTAATCTAAACACATAACCAACAACCTGAAGCCAGGTGCACCTGTAGTGATAAGGGGGAAGCATCCTCACTGAATTTGGGAAGACCGTGATCTGCAGATGGGGGAATAAGAGAAGATTAATAGGGAGAGGAAGGAGTAGAAGAAGAAGGTAAGAGAAAAAAGAACATATTGTAACAGGTGAAACAATACATACTGAGGCTGGGCTGGTCAGGCTATGGACTAAGTATATTAAGTGTGGGGGCGGTTGTTATCTTCCATCCCCAGGTCTGTCAGTCCTATGAGGGACCAGGGGAAATATATTTGTGGGAGGATTAGAGGTCCATATTATTCAAATGACGAGAAGGTCTGGGTTGCTAATCCCTCTGTGATCATATATATTCTGAGGAAATGGACAATGCAATGCAATATAGTACATGCGATTATTCAGTTAAGAAGAACAAGCGCATGAGAACTAGACATGTGCATTCGGATTCAGACAAACCTGCAAATCAAGGAAATTCAGTTGATTCGGTGGTTCGCCCGAAATATAAGAAAACTATATTCGGGCATACATACATTTGTTTTCAGAACGCGCGGCGGACATATTGGTAGCCGGCGTGTTCTGCACATGCCCACCGCATACTGAACAAGCAGTGGCCATATCGGCCGCCAGCGCGTTCTGTGCAGGCATGCCGCCATCTTTGAGTATATCATGGTATACACCAAGATGGCGGCGCCTGAACATGAGGGCACCGCCATCTTGGTGTATTCCAAGATATACTCAAAGATGGCAGTGCGCATGCACAGAACGCGCCGGTGGCGCACCCAGATGCGCCCCCCTTGTGAATGAGTAAGGGGTACTTATACCCCCACCCATTCACTAAGGGATTAAACTCAAATTGTAAAAAAGATGCCACACTTTCGAAAAAATCTTTTCATTGAAAAAAACCAAAAGACATGTTTTTCACAAGTCTTTTATTTAAAAAAAACTAAAATGGATCCACCGACGTAATCCTAAGGTCAATCGTGACGTCCAATGTTGTCCATGACAACGATGACTTGACGAAATAAAAAAAATATAGAAATAATAAAGAAAAAAAACTCAGACGCCCGCCGACCCTTCTGCTCGCGACGAACTCCCGCTGCTGAATGGCATTTTGACAGATGCTGGCAATATATAAACAACTGGGCGGAGCTAGCAGTGACATCACCTGACAGGACTTAGCTGTGAGTCATGACTGGGGAAAGTCATCATCAAGTCATTGGGCGGCGTCAGAACAGTATGCTGAACGCCCTGATAGTTTGTGTGTTCACTGAACACAAAAACTACCGATGTTGGAGTCGAACTGTTGTTGGACTCGAACATCGAGACCATCCCTAGTTACAATCCGTCATCAACAGAGGTAGGTGATGTAGGAGTGCTGTAGCACCCATACTTAAGTGTTGATTATATCTTTAAAAATTAAGTCAAGGCTACTGGACTTGCTGTATTTTTCTTGAAGACGTTTCACTGGCCATCCAACCATCATTCTCAATTCAGAATTGAGAAAGATGGCTGGATGACCAGTGAAACGTCTTCAAGAAAAATACAGCAAGTCCAGTTGCCTTGACTTAATTTTTACAGATATACCATGACCTGTTTGAATGAGAACCTTCACAGACATACTTAAGTGTTGATTGTTCTAGAAGGTACAGGGTGCTAGATGCAGGGGGAAAGGGAGGGCCTGCTAGGGATCAGCTACAATTTGGCAAGTATTAAACATAAAGTGACAACATTCTGTGAAATAAACCTTAACAGATAATCATTGATATACTACGCTTTTCATTTCCTGTGACTCAACTTAGGAGAAGATGGTACTGGAAAGGTATGAAAGGGTACTAGGTGCCTCTGTTGCAACATTATTGTCATATTTTGAGATGTTCTACTCCTTGTGTCAGTTTGCCAGGAAAGCAGATCAGTAGGCTTCCAGAGATGGTAGAATAAGTAATATTGAGATCTTTACAAAAGGAGGTCAGGATAGGTGCAGTTGAGCTCCATAGAATTCAAAGGTTCACATATTTCAGTCTTTGGTCATTATTTCTTCTTTCAGTTCAAGGTTGTGAACTCTGCAGATTACATGGATAAGTGATCAGAGCTGCATATTTTCAAGATAGGCTCTGTCCAATTTGATGGAGTGGGTGGATGGTTGGCACAAGATATTGTTGAAGATGGCTTGGAGAACTAGATAAGGTCCTCTGTTTATTGGCCCCTGACTTATATGTTGTTTCTGCAGCTACAGTTGTATTCTAGATGGTGTTGGCGCTGATGCATTTTAGATTCCTGGGTAAATAGATGTCATATTTAGTTTGATGGAGCTCTACATGAAAGTCATCAACTCTGCCAGAGATTATTTGTGATATGCAGGTATCACATGTACCTTTTTAATAGGGAAGCAAAAGAAGGCAATTTTAAGATATGCTTTGTGTCACTCGTGGGACTTATTTGCTGAGCAGTATCCCTGGAATCCTCCACTGAAGTGGGTAAGAGAGGGTAAGAGGCAGAGTCTGGGCTGCCAGGTATCTCCTGTGAAGAGAGGGGGGATAAGAGGCCTGTTGACAGAAAATTGTGCCATTTTGGATCTTTTAGTGCCTTCTGCTGTGGTCGGCTTAAGAAAACTCCAAATGGAATTTTCAGACACTGTTTGCAGGTGGTTAGGGAGAAGAGGGCTTCCTGCTTGTCCTTACATTTTTGCCCATTCATAGTTTTTGATCAACGTTTAGGGGGATTTACAGTGGGCTGAAAACAGCGCTCAATTAGAGGACGTTTTGTGCCAAAGTCATCCAAGTCAAACCCAGGGAGGGCTTTTTTGGGTACCATTTTGAAGAATAAATATATAAACCTTTTTCTGAACAATGCAATTAATAACTATATAACAGGAAGCTTGTGTGGAAATATACTCGAGCTCGGAGTTCAGCTTTAAGCCATGATAAGCTGATTGCTGATTGTGAGTGAATGCCCTAAGTGTTACTGAAACAAATGTTCATGAAAATAGACTTTGCATCTCATGCATGTATGAATCTGTAATCTGATTTTAGCTAATTGTTGTGACTTTTTACCTTTGCACTGCACATTTTATTTCCTAGTAGACGTTTTATTACGAATAAGTTGAACAGTGAATTCCTCCAAGACTGGGTCACATTCTGTCCTATTCCTCTTTTGTCCTCTGTTACATTACATCGTTCTTTGTCTCTGAGCCACAAAGTTATCTCTGTGTTAGCAGAAATAAGTTTACTGGAAATGAGTAGCCTTTCAGTTGCTTGTCTGTTGACTGTATATCAGCAGTAATGAAAGCATGCAACATATGCTAGCATAGATAAGTGCTAGATGGTGTGTACAGTACATGATCATTTTGGAATTTGCTAATTTCCTTTTACTGTAATGAGAGTGTTGATGCAGCACAAATCACCTCTGTGAAACAGAGCTTTAATTTTGGCTCAATTTCTATAGCAACTTGTTCAGAAGGCACTTATAATTTACTTATATAGTTGTACTATATTTGGCAGCGATCATTGATCTGTAGGCATGAACAGTTTGGCCTTTGTTTAATTTAGGGCCTATTCACACATGTCAATTTTCATGCAACAAAGCTCATACATTTTGCTGGATTAGGATTGCGTCTCCAAGTAGAAATCCCATTATATCCTATGTGGCTGGTTCACAAGTATGAAATGCAGTTTTGTGTATAAGGGAAAGGTAAACTATATGGGTTTGTTCATACCTATACATTTGTATTATCATGCTTGCTACATGTACACAGAATCCAGCCTGAAGGGACATTTATCATCTCTTGATATCAACTCATCGTAAATTCTGCAAATTGCAAACAATAGGAGCAAATATTGAAAATCAATTCTGCCATTTCCTTTTTATGCAACTTTGACGGCAAGATTTACAAAATGCCAAAGCTTTCGGTTACATGCCTGGGAAGATGTCTTTAAGCTGTATGTGGTGTTCTGGAATTGTTTGATCCTCACAGACAGTGACAGCGACACTGTATTCTGGCAATCCATAGTTTGCATGTGTTAAACCTTTTTGCTTGGTTTCAATATAGCAGTAGCAGCAGCACCCCAATCTGATAATAATGACTAGGAAAATAATATTTTTAGGTAGTTTTGAACATGACTCCTGATGTTTCTTAACCAGCGGTCATTAACCAGTCTGCATTGCTGTAAAAGTTTAATAAAATGTCAAAACAGAGTTTAAAACCACTACACCACATTCTCTGAGCAACCTCCCTTCTTCATATTCCAAAATACTCCCAAAACATTCAAAATATAGTGCTTTGTAGAAATCGGTTGAGGGTCATGAGTGTCCGGCAGTACCTAAGTGCGAATAGGCACCTAAGCTCTTACAATATTGTAGTGCTCACATGCACAGTATTTAATATCTTGGACTAGGCCACATCAACAGTTGTTGACAGATCTCAACAGGACCCACACCAGCCAGCTTTTAATACAAATCTGCATTATAGTGTATTTATTTCACTGTAAAAAGCCCCCCAAAAATTGTGGTGAGCAGGTGCACTTTTGCCTAGGTGTCTTTTAAAACTTTGACTGGGCCGCTTTGCTGAGAGTACCCACACCAGCCAATGTTAAATTAAGAAATGAACATAACAGTGTATTTTTTTGTTGAATAAAATTCTATAATTGTATTGAGAATGAGCACAGTGCACACTCTGACTAGGCCTCCTTTTCAACAGGATCCACACCAGTAATTTATGAATCAAGAAATCAACTTAAGATTGTATTTATTTCATTGAAAATAAAACCAAAATATTGCAGTGAGTATATTCACAGTCTTCAAACACTGTGATGCACTTTTGCCACTTTTTTAACAGGACCCACACCAACCATGTTTTAAATTCCTTTTTTGAAAATAGTTGGTGTGGGTACTATTGAAAAAGTCAACATAATAGTGTATGACACTGAAAGAAACTCCTAAAATATTGTAGTGAGTAGGTGCACAGTCTTTAAACACTGTAACTAGGCGACAGGACCCACACCAGCCATTTTTAAATCTAGAAATGAACATAAAAGTGTATGTCACTGACC
>NW_017307081.1:186370-193116 GCF_000935625.1 Nanorana parkeri
CACACTCCCGTCCCCCCCCCCCCCCCCCCCCCCCAAAAAAAATATTGTAGTAAGTTCAGTCTTTAAACACTTTGTATAGGCAACCTTGTCAACTGGACCCACACCAGCTAGCTTTTAATTAAAAAAATACTTAACTGAACAAACTGAAGAGAGAGGCTGATTGGTTACTATAGGCAACTGCTTCAGATTCTGTCTACTCCAGTTTTGATAAATTCCCCTCACTGTGTCTGTAACTCACTATAAATATAGATGTTTTCAGCAATGACTAGCATCATCTAACTCTCCCATGTCTGATCCAACACACACTAAGCAAAAGCTCCTGGGAGCCATGACTTTTATAATTAGGGGCTGGCACATAAGAAAACCCCAATGATTAGCCCATGTAAGCCTTCTAGCTAAAGCTCAGAGACTAGAAAGTTAATGATTGGTAATTGGTTGGTATGTCCGTGAATGATCACATTAGTTCACCATTTTTTAGAACTGCAAATAACTTGCGTTTGGGTCCAACTTATGGTCAACCCAAACCCAAAGCTCTCCCTACTGATCCCCTCCCTGCTCAGTGGTGTTTTAAAAAAACAGTATGATGGGAGCAGCAGTGATATTGTACCTCACCCTGGGAATGTTGTGCTGTGACATCGATGATGGTACTTGAATGCACACTCACATCAGCCAGGTATTCCCCTGGCCTGATGCCTTCCTGAGCCAACAGTTGAGCCAGGCAGAAGAAACTGATCAGTGTACCTTTTCTAGAATTATGGTGTATTAGAGGCTTATAGTGTAACAAACCATAAGTAGTTCAGTATAATTAGACCTACTAGGTTATAGGCATGATTAATTATACCACAGGGGACATTGTATACTTTGCTTTTTGTTTTCTGTAGATTTTTTAGCAAATATAAGCCAGTAACTCACATTCCATGCAATAAAATGCTGTAGAATACACAGCTGGTATGCAAGAAACAGTGCAGGTATGTGCCCAGTCTGATGATAAGCAAAAGGTGAGCATGCATGAAACAGTATGGGTATGTGCCCAGTCTGATGATAAGCAAAAGATGAGCTTGCATGAAACAGTGCAGGTATGTGCCCAGTCTGAGGATAAGCAACAGGTGAGCATGCATGAAACAGTGCAGGTATGTGCCCAGTCTGAGGATAAGCAA
Source organism: Nanorana parkeri (assembly GCF_000935625.1). Lineage (NCBI taxonomy): Eukaryota > Metazoa > Chordata > Amphibia > Anura > Dicroglossidae > Nanorana > Nanorana parkeri. The sequence continues at coordinate 187,528 of NW_017307081.1, forward strand.
CAGGTGAGCATGCATGAAACAGTGCAGGTATGTGCCCAGTCTGAGGATAAGCAACAGGTGAGCATGCATGAAACAGTGCAGGTATGTGCCCAGTCTGAGGATAAGCAACAGGTGAGCATGCATGAAACAGTGCAGGTATGTGCCCAGTCTGAGGATAAGCAACAGGTGAACATGCATGAAAGAGTTCAGGTATGTGCCCAGTCTGAGGATAAGCAACAGGTGAACATGCATGAAACAGTGCAGGTATGTGCCCAGGTATGTGCCCAGTTTGGGGATAAGCAACAGGTGAACAAACAGGTGAGCGTGCATGAAACAGTGCAGGTATGTGCCCAGTCTGAGGATAAGCAACAGGTGAGCATGCATGAAACAGTGCAGGTATGTGCCCAGTCTGAGGATAAGCAACAGGTGAGCATGCATGAAAGAGTTCAGGTATGTGCCCAGTCTGAGGATAAGCAACAGGTGAGCATGCATGAAACAGTACAGGTATGTGCCCAGTCTGAGGATAAGCAACAGGTGAGCATGCATGAAACAGTGCAGATACTTGTCCAGTCTGAGGATAACCAACAGGTTGTGCATGGCCAGACTAAGCACCAGGACAAAATGTAGCCATTGGCCATTACAGTTGATAGGCAGGGTCATTATCTCTTTTATTGAGCTGTGACTGGGCATGTTGAGGGCACACACCGTGCACACATAGTCAGATGCCAGATATTGTTGGCTATTCTTCATAATGGAGCTGAATGTTGTATCCCTTGATTTGTAAAGGATAATTAGCAGATTGTGGATTTTCCAAAACAGGAATTTTCCAAAACACTCTGGTAGACTAGTAGGCTTCCACCCAATATTGGCCCCAGTGTTTTCCTGTATGACTCCTGTATTGCAGTCTATGACATTAGTATATTAATAAATAACTTTGAGAGACTTAAGTTCTATTGATACTGTCATTGCTATTGTTAATACATCAGGAATGACAGTAATAACAGCTCAATTACCACTTGCGCTATATACATAATTAAGAGACAATGTTTTCTGTGGGAAGCGTGTGCCACGTGATTGCCTCCCTCATCAAAGAATGCATTTGATCCACCTAGACAAATATTGTTTCCACACTTCTTAGAGACAACACATGTAAGAAAAAAAGGTAGAAAAATATACACTATTCACTGTTAATACTTGCTCCATCTATCCTTGTCTCAGTGAGAATAATATATCTATTAGTGTGTGTGTGTGTGTGTGTGTGTGTGTGTTTGTGTGTGTGTGTTTGTGTATGTGTGTTTGTGTGTGTCTGTGTACATTTTTTGTTATTATCAGGTTATTAACAGGAACATAGGGGAAATCTTCCAATGGGGACACATGTTACAATTGTCTACGGGGATTTCTCTTACACTTCCTGTTGAGTCTACAGGACAGGAAGTGAAGGGAAATTTCTCTGAGACACAGATGGAAAAAAAATGTCAGTGGTTTTAACCCTCCCCTGCTCTAGCTAAAATAAAAATAAAAATTCTGACTTAAGATATATTTTAAGCTGGTGAGAGTTGGTAGCAGTTAGGAGATCTTTGGTATAAAGAATTGGGTGCAGGAGGATGGTCATCATGCTTGACGGTGTAAGCAGAAAAGGCATGATATGATGTATCTTGAAATATAATGTAAGCAAAGCAGAAAGTATTTGCTGGATACATTGTAAATTTACAGTACATTGTCAATGTAGGCAAGACAGGCAGGATTGTAAGTCCATGGCCTTTAAAAGCCCTTACTCCTCTTGTTGGATTTTAAATTGATTTAACAATGCTGCAGAAAGAGTGTGCATATACAGCATTTAGGTGCTTCAACAGATTAGCATCTGCTCACGGTAGAATTATCAATTCTTGGGTTTGTGTATGCAGGTATAACTAGTCCGAATTTGAAAAACAATTGAGCTGACGTAGGCTGCTTTTGCATTCACATTGGATTAAAGAAAAGCAAACAAATAGTCATGTGCATAGGCCCTTTGAGTGTAACAGTGTGCCCAGTGGCCGGTAATAGACATTTAGAAAAGTTATACTACCTTAAATGAAAAAAACCTTCTATGGATCCCTTCCTTTGCCCACATCTAACAACTACCCTCACAACCCACTATGTATTACACCAAAAATCAGATCTCAGATGCAGCATGCCCACTGTACACATACTGTCCGCTGCATCAGGCAGTGTCTGCATTAAAATTTCTTCTAATGCTTGTGTTCTAGTAAGCAGGTGCAAACACAAGCTCTGTAAGCTGGGGAAGCCAACTGCCTTCTATGTACTGGCGCTAGGAGAAAATAAATGTAAACAGGCTGTGCACAATGGGATCACACGAAATCAGTCTTCTTTTTCGTATGTCCTGTTCACACCATCATGCTATTGTAACACGCAGTTGGTACAGTGCAGTGTCATTCGTTTTGTGTTGAGCACCCCAATGCTCCTTGCCAATGGATGTACATTGCAGTGCACCACAAAGAGCGGTAACACACTACAATGCCTTGTAGTGAACTGTGAAAGATGGGTAGGTACATGCAACTTTTTTGTTGTGTTGGTGCATTAAGCAGCCCATTCAAATAATTAGGCTGCCTTAAGGCAATGCACCAATGCACAGTATAATTCACATGCACTAACATAGCAAAACAGTGTGAACAGGCCCTGAATGCTAAGAAGGGGGCCCATACTAGTTTTTTTTAATGAAAGGGTACAACTGTACTTTAAAAGTATACCTCTCAATGGATATTAACTGTTGTAAACTTGACTTATCACAGCTTATCACTAAAAATATTAAATATTACAAATCAAAAGTCTTTTTCTTTTACCAACATGGGAAATAAAGCAATGAAAGCATGCACAGATGCCACCTAAAACATAAGCATATATTTCAAGTTAGCAATTGGAATATTTTTTTCAAGAGCTGCTAGAAAAATAAATCATAATGGAAAAAAACCACATGAGGCTGTAAAGTAGAGAGCCATGTGTAAAATGCCTTACACCAGGGGTGCCCACACTTTTTTGTGTTGAGATCTACTTTTCAAATGACGAGCTACATGAGATCTACCAACTAAAAAAAACCTCCCTCGCTCTCTCTCTCCTGGCTGTCTCTCCTTGCTCTCTCTCCTGGCTGTCTCTCCTTGCTCATCCTCCTGGCTGTCATTCCTCTCTCTCCTGGCTGTCATTCCTCATTTTCTCTCCTGGCTGTCTCTCTTCACTCTCTTGGCTGTCTCTCCTTGCTCTCTCCCCTGGCTGTCTCTCCTCTCTCTCTTTCCTGGCTGTCTCTCCCCGCTCTCTCTCCTGGCTCACCTTACTGTATTTTGCAAACAGTGTAGTGCAACAGGCTGTGCAAACTAATATTCTTTGATGTAATATATAGCACTTCAACCACCAGTATCCACCAGAAAGGTGTCAGGGAGCTTGGCTCAGCAGACTCAAGCTAATAGGTAATCATGAGTGCACAGCTAAATAAATATACCAAAATGGAATAAAGGGGCCACCATTCACACCCTTCGTGATCTACCAGCATCAGCTTTGAGAGCTTCTGGTAGATCACGATCTACCTAATGGTCACCCCTGCCTTACACACAGTTGCTATGATTGTTCCTTTAAAAAGATTAGCAAGCACTTCTTTCCAATTACATCACAATACCTGCTAAACTCAAGAATACAGATTTACAACCTGCGCTCTAAGCAGTTCTGAGTTCCCATTTAGTCACAGTGAAGGTTAAAACATATAAATAGGAATGAAGGACTCACTAATCTCCTAAGACTTCCTCCAGACTGTGATGTTAATCAGATAAACTCTGCTGTCTGCTTGTCTCATCAGTCATGCTATTTTTGATGATGTCCAATGACATCCATAATTAAATGTGCCTGTATGATAAAGTTAAATATATATATTTAAGCCCTCCACTGCTTGGAATGATTGAATTAGTACCTAGGTGATAAGGAAACATGACAGTTATAGACCTTTTCTATTCATAGTTTCATGAGTAAGCATATAATAACTCCTGCTCAGTTTCTTTGGGTATGACGGTGTGTAGGAGTGTCATAGCTGCATATGATGCACTTTTACTGTATTCACTATTACATTTATCATTCTGACATAATATGTACACACGATGTATGTAAAAATACACAATATTCTTCACATATTTAAAGGCCAATGTCCAGTTCCTATAATAACACTGAAGCATATCTAAACCCAAGAACAAAAAAATTTAATATATTCCAGTCTACTAGTCCTTAGTGGGGGGGGGGCTGCATTCGTTTTTTTTGTCTATTATTTACAAAACTTGGAGTAAAACACTCTCTCCAAGGGGGACAACACTTACGCTCTGTACTGTCGCTATGGAGGAGGGATTGAGGATTAGGTGAGTACTGTATATTTAATTTATATGAGTTCCTAAACCTAAATTAGCAGTTAACCCTTGCAGTGTGGTTTTTTTAAAAATCCTATTGTTTCTCTGTAAGAATATGTATCCACTTTTTTTTACATTATAAGGATTGTGCAGCAGTAAGTGAGGTTTCATAGTGGGAGGAGCAGCAGAGCCAAAAATATCTAAATAAAAGCAATATATATATAAAAAATATCAAGGTTAATTCAGCATAGAGTCCACCTACAGCTCAATGAAATTATGCATTGAACTGGACTCATTCTTAAAATATAGCTCCAGTTTTGTTGAGGAAAAAAAAAAGTCCTTTACAGTTCATACATTGCAAATTGTATCAAACATCATTGAAGAGTCCAGTCTACCGCTGGTCTATCGTAAATATATGGATTTCAGTCACTTCCTACTTCCTGAGTGATGACTGGGAGGGTCTGAGTAGAGTCATATGAACAGCAACGGTTTTGTATTTGGAGAAAATTGCAAGGAAAAGCAGTAAGCTAATCACATTATCAAATAACAACAATGCTGTTATTGCAAGGGTTACAAGAAAGCAACATTTCATTTTTTGACAAAAAAATCATAGCGGTCTACAAATTAAAACAAAAGGTAATCTTAATTGACAATGATTCCTAACAGTTTGTTCAGCAATAAGTTATATTTTTGTTAACTTAAAATGGTGTGTTCCTTCACAGAATTTTTTTTTTAGAATCATATATTCTATTTTCAATCAGTAATTTTTTCAGGCCGGTATAACATTATTTTACTATTCTTTGTGATTTGTTTATTGCATCCCTGTCATTGCTTTATGAAGCAAAGACAATGATATGACCTGCTTGTCATTAACCTCAGACAGCTGCAGACTGAGATTATTTCTGGTATAATTTTGCATTCAGTGCATGCCCCAAAGTCAAGTGTGTATGAGCGGGTGCCTTATGTCCATTAACTCTGCAACATAAGCTTGTCGTCTGATTTTAATTTCCACATTGCTAATGCTCTTATTAAGCTTCTGTGAGAGTGGCTGTCCTGAAAAAGTGAAAAAATATTATATGGGAGAAGGTTTAAAGCCTTCAGTCCATCAATCTGATAATCTCCTTTGACGAATCCATGTAGAAGACTCAGACACAGGTTGTAAAAAAGTCAATTCATTAAATATCAGAGATCGCTGATGAGCTATATAGATAGATATACACAAACTATATATATA